>NC_046165.1:41345221-41502789 GCF_011064425.1 Rattus rattus
ACACACAGTGGATCCCACAGTGTCACTAACACTCACTTGATTTGACAGACATGTAAACAAATAACTCTCATAGAGCAGGCTAAAGAAGCAATACATGAATTGATGAATGGATCTGGATGTGATCTTTAGAGTCGTGTCCAATAATATGATTTTTAGAATAATTCTTTAAAATAGAGATTTTATTTGCATTAAACAACTCCACTTAGAGATTTCCTGTAGCATTATTTCTTACTTCACTACACAGGAAGAACTGGATGTTGTATTTCTTAGCTAAATTAATTCCTAGAAGAGTCCTTTAAAATACAATATAAGGGACTTGAGAGTTAAACTGCTGTTTTGTGTACCAATGCTCTTTTGTTCCCAGCAGCCACCTGACCTCCCAAACAGTCTAACTTAGCTGACCAAATCAGATTCTATGCATGCGTACCCTACAGGTGTATACATTCAGGAAAAAACACTCACATACACAAACTAAAATAAAATAATCAACTATCTAAAATCTTCAATTCAATAGGATTAGTCAACTTTAGTTAAGTGAAGAGAATTGCTCATCAGTGTGCTCAGTATGCACTCTCTAGAGAAGTACATTGATCTGTGCGTGCACTTCTGTACCTGGAGGGAAGTGTGGACTGCCTCTAGTACAGTCTAGGAAGGGCAAATATCCATCTTTCCTCATGAAATCATAGTTCAGATCCCTGAATAACTATAAAGATAGCAAGCCTCATAGGAAAATGTAAGCAACTTTATTTTAAAATGAAAAGAGCCAGAGTATCACTTACTGAACATTCCTTTGTACTTCAGAATGTGAATTTATTGAGACAAAACTTCCTTTCCAAAAGCAAGAGAGAAAAAAAAGCACACAAGAATAAAATCCATTTTATCATATCCCTTTTGATTGAGCATTTATAATACAGAATAATATTCACAGCATAATCTAAACAGATACAGTATTCAGACAGGCAATCATGTAACATGTCAACGTTAAGCCACATAAAATTCTTCATCAGAAAAGAAAAGCAAAAGCCGCATTATTCTTTTTTATTATATGTCATAGTATAACAATTCTTAAAATTTTCTACATTGGAAATCAAATGTCGTAAGGCTCAAATCAGTTCATATCAGATGAGAAAAGGAATATAAATTCTGAACAAGGTATTCAGAAATGTATTTAAATCTTCATACCCCTGGGACACTTCTAAAAGACATGATGCTTAACAGCTCTGAGCTGCATTTGGAGTCAGAGTAAGAACCTACATGCAAGAGAGTTTGTACTCACTCGTCAATATACCCGAAAGCCCAGCCTCTAGTCCTAGTATTTGCCGAACAATAAAATCCACAGGATATAGGACAAATGAAAGCAGCATATTTCCAATATTCTTCTGTACTGTAAGGCAAGCTTCAGGTAATGCATTTTGGAAGTTGGTGAGAAGATTCATGGTGTTGACATTTTCCCTTGCAGCCTGATTCACAGGAGTATGATGATTTCATTCGGTGAAGTTATTAGGATGTGTCCTTGTCGCATGCACAAAAGCAGTTATTTCTCCAATCTTGTAAATCAGAAAATATAATTTATTAAGGAACTTACCTCAGGATTCCTTATTGGATTTGTCTACAACAAAAGCAAATATACTAAACTCTGACAGATTTTTTGTTGTATATGAATACATTATATGAGACATTATTGCAATATCTGAGTTAATATCAAATTTTGAATTTTTGACAACCATGTTTTTCTTCAATTTCAAGCCTTTTTCATGAAGACCTGGATGCGTGTCTATCTCTCATTAGGAAAATAGCAGGCTTCTGAGAGATTAAAAACAAGTCATACCAAAATAAAATATGAGAAAAAAAAAGCAAACTTATCAGATTGGAGTTGTAAAAGGGAATTCAACAGGCCAATTTTTTTCTATTTCAGTCTATCTCTCTCTCCTCTCTCTCTCTCTCTCTCTCTCATTTCTCTGTTCTCTCTCTCTGTGTGTGTGTGTGTCTGTCTTTCTCTTCCTCTTCAGTTTTCATAATTTGAGGATTTTATACAAGTATATAAGGTATTTAAACCAAATCAACCTTCCTTTTTCTCTTTTGTTTTCTTTATGCCATCCCTTGTCATGCTTATACAAGAATAATTTAGAAAATAAAGTTTCAATATAAAAGAAGAGAAAAGAAAAGAACACTAATAACAGCTTTAGCAGATGTCCATGTATACTAAATCTAAAGGACAAGAATTGTGAATATCTAAGGTATAAAGAAAAGAGCAGAAATATATCACAAAACTCATAATTTAAAATTTAAATTGAACAGAATTAAAATCAAAATCCTATAATGATCTTAATATGTTAAAAAAGCATACATTTCACAAAATTCTATATTCTTCATAATAAATAGTCTTTAAGGTAATAAAGGCTACATGTGAGAGTGAGAGTTGTATATTCAATGATACATTAAATGGGGAACACTGTAGAAATGTCTTCCAAAATCAGGAATGATGCAGCACTGTTCTCTAGGATTCCCTTTATTCAGTATAATGCTAAAAAGAAAAGATTAGTGAGAACAAAATATTAAAATTCAAATTACATTGAGATTCCATCACATCCCAATCTGGATAGCAACCATTAAGAAGCCCAGTTAACAATAAATACGTATAAGGAGGGATACAAAGGGTGTAAAATGTGTCATGCATATTTTTTTAAACTGTTGAGTGTTTTGTACACATCACTTTAATCATTTTAAATTTCTGCCCATAAATTTTACCAAATCTACCACCCAATCTTTCACCCATCCCACTCTTGTCATCTTCTTTATATATTAAAGACTTTAAGCCCAAATTGTGCTGCCCTATAGTATTGCAATCATGACACTTCATGGCAGTATGGATCTACCAGGGGTTACCTTCTTGAAGAAAATCAATCTCTTCCATTTGCCAGTTACCATCAATTTTTAGTATCTCCAGAGCAAGGAATGGTTCTGCCATAACAGACCAGATCTCAGAGTTCACAGCTGGAACATATTAATTATTCTTTTCATCTCATAGCACATGAATAGTAAGTACTATAGCAGGAATATGAAACGTTTATAATAGGATTCAGCCATCCACATGAGTACAGGCTTGATTTGTTGATAATCTGAATCAAGTGTCATACTATCTTCAGGAATAAGATCTTAACTGTCAAATTCTGGAGAGTAATCAACAACATAGGCAATAGCCTGCAATATTTATAAGTTTGGCGTACATCACTGGCCAAGTCAAAAACAAGGAATTTTTACTCAAAGGTCACAAATTTCCTTTTCTTTGTCTATGTCCTTTATGCATAAACATGTAAAGTCTAAGTAGGATTTTCCTAAAATTCTGACCCATCCAACACACACAATTCGCTACCATGTAGCTCTTCAGCAACTTCCACTGCAGTAACTTTTTCTTCTCACTTTATAGATGGAGGCTACCTCTTGGGTATATGATACATTTCTTCTATACAGAAATACTTTTTCCAGAGCATGTAAAATACAGAGGTGAATGCTAGCAGCAAACCAGTGAACTGAGAAAAGGGTCCCCATTGTAGAAGTTAGAGAAAAGATTGAAAGACCTGAAGGGACTTGCAACCCCATAAGAACAACAATGCCAACCAACTAGAGCTTCCAGAGACTAAACCACTACCCAAAAGCTATACATGGACTGACCCTGGGCTCCAAATGCATGTACAGCAGAGCGTGACCTTGTTGGGCACCAATGCAAGGAGAAGCCCTTGGTTCCGCCAAGGCTGGAGCCCCCAGTGTAGTGGAATGTTAGTGGCTGGGGAGAGGGGCACCCTTATAGAAGAAGGGAAGGGGATGGAATATGGGGCTATGTCTGGGAAACTAGGAAAGGGAATAACATTTGAAATGTAAATTAAAATATTCAATAAAAATACTTTTTCCTTTATTTCTATTGAACTTTGATTATAATGTAATGATAACATTCTTCAATAAATTGATCCTCTAGTTATTTGTGGATTTCATTCATTTCATTCTATGAGACAAGGAAACTGAAAGCCTGAGGCAAATTTTGACGGCCAATGATTAGTTCATTAGCTGAACGTCACAAATTATGCCGTTGTGAGAAAAGAACCCCTCTCTCTAATGATTCAGTACAATTTCATATATACAGGATCAGAAATTATCCAGGGCACAGGTCTCTGGCATGTCATTGAAATATTACCTAGGACCAGGACCTTTAATAGGATCATGAGAGTCTAGATGGCTCACTTGCTGTGAAGCCTGATGACCCAAGTTCAGTTTCCAGGTCTAACATGGTAGGTTTTTCTCTGCTCTTTATACCTGTGTGTCTTTGTGGTTCCACAGACAATGACAAGTCTCTTCATCCAGCTACAAAATAAACTGACAAACTAACAATAGACTTCCTGGATACCAATAACAGGTTCAATGAGAATGAAATCCTGAAAACACCCACAATCATAGCAGCCTCCCAATACCCTAAACTGAAAAATAAACCCAAACAAGAGTATGCACGACCTCTGTAAGATTATAAAACACTGAAATTAAGGAAGATATTAAAAGATGGAAATCTGCCTCATATTCATGCCAGCACTAACAGACTGAACATACTCAGTATTAAAGTCAATGAATTATTCAATTCAATAATCCTGAAAAGTGAATGTCACTCTTCATAGAAATACATGTTAAAATACACTAAAATTCATAGGGAAGCACTCATATGATAAAGACTTCATGAAAAGTTTTCTTTTTAACAGTCTTGGATTTTATTACAAAGAATTTCAACATAAATTTCAAACAGAATTGTTACAGAAGGAGAATTTCCTGGGAGTAAATCAAATGACAATATTCAGTGTGGGCATCTCAGCCACTCCCAAAGAAAACCACAGGAAGAAATGCATGCTATAAGCATCACAGTATAAGGCTGACATTACCGAACAAAGCTAATCAAAGCAGTGTGATAGTATGACAAATCCAATGGAGTAAGAAGGAGGGTCGAAATATCAACCTACACAACTAAAGGATTACAAAAAGAAGTATCTAAAACACACATTGGAAACCAAGATACCTTTTCAAAAAGTGGCAAAACAAAGGTGGGTTTCGATTATACGTCATCCCTCATGTTTTACAAGAACAAAACAGTCAATTCAATGTTGTTCAAAGGCCTTAATATAATACCTTCTTTGAAACTAATGAAGGAAAACAGAAGAACAATATGTGTAGAAATCCAATTGCTTCTGAATTAATAAAATAAATTGACAGGTGGGTGTTAATAGAGCTGAAATTGTCTGCATTGCGAAGGAAATACATAAGAGAGTTAAAATGTCAGCCCACAGAACAAGAGAAGGTCTTTGCTAAAAAATATTATATAGTGGATTAACATATGATATTTACAATTAGGTAAAATAGTCAGGAAAAGATGAAATATCTCAATCATATGCAGGTAAATAAACTAAATTAGATACATTGTGCCGCAGACTAGCAAATGAAGCACAGTATTTCCTATCATTTTTTATCTGTAACCAATAAACTTATGAAAACATTAATTACTTTAATTGACATAGAAATAAAGCAAAAACAAAGTGATAAAACAATGAAAGCCAAAATTATAGTATAAGTTTTCACCACAGTAAGAATGATTATCATCATAAAAATAAAGAATGACAAGAACTGATGAGACGTGTAAATTTGACACTTTTATATTCTATTGGTGGAGAGGCAAATTAGTACAGTTGTTCTAAAAGCCAACATGGAACTTCATGCTGTCTGAAATCATAGATGTACTTATTATCCTGGTAAAACAATTCAGAAAAACGTCTATAGTAATAGAAGTCAACATTCAAAAACATATTAGAATGTCTGTTTTCATTGTGGTAGTACCCACACTGGTTATGGTATAAAATGTTACCCACTAATAGTTGCACAGTTTAAGAGTAATGTGTAGTGCCTACACACTGGAGTATTGTTAGGCATTGGAAGAATACATGTATATCAATTTTCAGGCCAATGAATAATAGCATAGCCACATGTTTAAAAACATAAGCCAGATTCACAAAGAATTACCTTATGTTGTATCTTATATGTGGGATAAATATAAAGCAAAAGATTAGAAAATAGTTGGGAACATAATGAAGTTATGAAGTATATCGTTTAAGTGAGGAAGGGGGCTCAGAAACAAGGGATGGCTTAATAACATCCTAGTACCACAGTGGAATTTTCAGTTGCTATTCTATATGATAAAAATGCATTCCTATATCATGTATTAAAAGATAAAAGTGAGATTAAGGATATTGGTGACAGTTCTGGAGATGGTGGAGGTGAAATATTTACTTCTTGTAGCATGATACAAAGGAAATTTTGGCACTACCGATTTTTTTTTTTTTGGAAGACACTGAAAAGAGGCAAGGATGATCACATTTATTAGGATTTCCTATTTGCAGAAAATAAACCAGGTAGAAAGGTTACAAGATTTCTTGTTGAAAGTGGATATATGGCTAGAAAAAATGATAAAATTGAGATCAGAGAGTGATCAAAGATCAAAAATAATAATGTACTCAAAACTTGAATTTATGACATATCTTAAGAAACTGTACACAAAATTTAATTTTGGATTTTACTCAATATATTTTTGATAAATAAATATCTGTATATAAATAAATAACCATATATATGTAAGTATATATGCATGTAAATACTTGAATATTATATATGTCAATTATACATACTCATATATATGTATGTTTAAGGAGCATGTATATATTTATTTAATATATTAATTATAATATATATAATAAATAAATTATGAAGTAAACATGAGTTTACTTGGACCAGACAATTTCAAATGTAAACTAAGTTAGTAAAAAAGAGAAACTCCCCATGTTCAAAAATAACTTTTATTAATCACACGTAATTGTCATCTGGGAAGCTTACCACCAAGTAATCTCACCTGTTTTAGTTCTTTCTCAATATAAATGAAGCATGGAAGTCAACTGACAATCCAACAATAACTGTATGTATCACAAGAACAGAAAACCTAGATTTTGAAACTAGCAAGGTTCCCAGTTGGTCTGAATTTCTCAAAGTCCCTTGCAAGCTTTGGCTATTGAATGTGTGTTTCAACTTGGAAGTTCAGCAGATGGGATGTTGACATGACTAAAGTTGATGATAGCTGCGTTAGCCACAGGAGTTCAGGAAGAATGGATCTAATGTAGGTAGGCTGTTTTTCTCCTCTTTTAGCACAGTTTAGGGAAAAGAATAGAGTGTAAGAAGCCACTTATATTCATATGCTCCCACACATGTGAAATACCCACATAAAAATAATCAGAACTCTGCATTTCCAGGTTTGGACATTTCTCAATCCTGACAAGTTTACTGTCAAAATTGCGCATCACTCTAAATAATATCTCACTATTGAAATTACGCTATAGAGCCCGTGTCATATGGAATCCTGAGAAATAAATAGATATGTGTATAAACCAGCACAAAATACACACCTTACTAGCACAATAACTTGTGGGATTTATATATTAAATTACATAGATAGCACAATGTATATTGTTTAATAAGTATAGGAAAGTTGGTCATTGTAAATAGTAATTGTGACATAAAATAGGTTAATTTTTGCATTCTAAGTCTCTTTATTTTTAAACTGAATCCAATTTATTCCCACCTTTAGTTTCTCATAATAATAAAATAATGAGAACAGAAGTAGACCTTAGAGATTTCAGGCTATTATAGTTAAATGTTCTCAGAAGAGTACTTATGCTTTCCTTCTGTATTATTTCCTTCAGATTTTATTGTAGTCACAAATGGGACAGTAATGTTATAATTTAAGGCAAATGAAGGTCTACATCACAGATTAAGTAAATAAAAATATAATTATTTGAAAAGAAATAGGTCAGTTAACATACAAAGTGATTCTCAACTATAGTAGAAACAAAAAATTCTTAACATCAAATTCAGATTTCATTACCCATTCACCACACAAGTTTTCTTAAACCAGTCAATTTCAAATGTAAATCAAGTTATAAAAAAAGAACTTCCCATCTGCAAAAATAACTTTTATTAATCACATGCAATTGTCATTTGGGAGACTTAACAACAAATAAGCTCACCTGTTTTAGTTCTTTCTGAACTCTGACTGGATTGTTCAAATCAGCTCCTCTGGCTCAGATCTCCTCTCCAAGCTGACTGATTGAGACTGGCTTCTCATGATTTTCCATGAATTATTCTGCTCGGAAAACACTGTCTCTGAACTCCATCAAGTAATGCTCAAGAGGCCTGAAGAATAAACTCCTATGGTCTCCTCACTTTACTTGCACTTCATAATGATGCCATTTGCTCTCACAGTGCATTTTTATTTTCTAATGGCATCCCTTATAGTGGATCATGGGTTTCACCCTTAGGACCTTATAACTTTATCTACCTCTGCAAATGTCACTTCCACAGATAGAGTAACAGTGATGATGATGAGTAGAGCCTGAACTCTACAGTGGTGGTATATTTTAGAGAGACACAAGATGGGAGGATAGTTAAACTAGTACTGGTACTTGCCACCAAGTCTAATGATCTGAATTCTATTCCTTGAGACATGTTGCAAGAAGGCAAGCTGTGACTACAAACTGTCCTATAATCTCAACCTATGCAATTCATTGAACATGCATGTATGTATACATTTGTGTTTATGCATTGAGAGAGAGAAAGAGCGAGAGTGAGAGAGAGAGAAGTAAAATAAAGAAACTTGGTGTGTATAATGTGACAGTGTGACAGGTAGATGACGTTCATGGCACTTATGTCTCACAATTATGCACAGTACACAGCTACAGTGTCCTCCATTATTCATTCACCTCTTTGTCTCTATAATCCAAGCTGTGTCTTTCTTCATAATGTGAAAATATACCGCCATCATGTATGATTTCACTTGGAAGAGCTGAGTTTACAAATTGTTCCAACGAAACACTGAAAATAGAATCTGCTTGTGAGTACAATAACTTTAAGTTAGGGTGGAAAGATCGCTCCTGGGATAAGAGTGTATATTGACTTTGTCAAAGACTTGAGGTTATTTTCGCCATACACATTTTAGGTTGCTCACTTCTGCTTATACCTCCAACTGCAAAGAATTTGACACCGTGTTCTGGTCTCCATGTATTCCTGTATACAAGCAACAAAGATTCATACAGAGCATTAATGTACAAAATAGTAGTAATAATTAATAATAATGAAAACAAAATACTTAAAAAGTAAGTTGTTCAAAAAAATATTATGATGTCATATTTCAAGCTACACTAACGTTTTAATAACTTAAATTTACCTATATGCTCATCAATGAATATATTTGATGATATCAATTATTAAAAATAAGACATTCTAAACTATAAATATGCTGACTTTAATAGGGAGTTAATGTAACCAGCATCCACACAATATTAACACATAGGTAACCATGTCAAATCTGGGTATATACAGATTCTTCTTTAACGTGGCAAACAATTTCAGAAATTTAGGCACTCGAGATTACATCTTTGAAGTGGGATGAGCTGTAATTCTTGAATTAAATCATTTTAACACCCAAGATTTTCAATATCAATCATACATGACACATTTCAAAAGTATTCCAGGTATAAAGGGCTGAAGCTCACAGTAACTAATCCATTGCTCTAGGGTTATATGAACAGCTTTCTTCCTCTTGACTGTTGGTGAGCCTTTGGACTTAGATGTACTATTTTCTGGATTCAGACTTGTGCTTTCATATCAGCTTTAATCATAGAAGCTAGGTACCTACTATAAGGATATACTCCTTTATTACATATTATTAAACACATACTAATTGTGCAATAAGCCATCTGCCATTTATAGTAATGCATTTTTTAAACTTCAGTTTAAATCAGGCATATTTTAGCTTTACTCAGTAATAGCAAATAAGATCCTATATAGATACTTTAAAATTATAGTGTACAGGCTTGATTTGCTATTAAATTTAAATTTGATAATAAAAGTGTTTTAGTAAGTCATATGAATAAATACACACATATAAATGAATTTTCATGTGTCTTTCCAAAAGCTGGTTAGCATTTATAAAATTACTAAATTTCTTACTAGAAAGTGGAGATATTAGTGAAAACATGGGAAGGCCAAGATAATGAGTGAATAGAGCACTGCAGCTCATTGGCAGTAACAACTTATTACTTCTTTTTTTCCAATTATTTTATTTATTTACATTCCTGTCCTTGCCCTCCCCTTGGTCCCACTTCCACAGTTTCTCATCCCATTTCTCCTCCCCATTTCCTGGGACCTCAAGTCTCTCAAGGATTAAGCTCATCTTCTCCCACAGTGGCCAAAACAGGTAGACTTCTTCTATATATGTGCCGGGGGCCTCTGACCAGCCGATGAGTGCTCCTGTTTGGTGGCTCAGTCTCTGGCCACTTCCTACGTTCTGGGTTAGTTATGACTGCTGTTCTCTACCGTCTTTCAGTTTGTTCAATCCTTCCCTTAATTCAATCATAAGGGTACACTGGTTTGGTATAGACATTTGTATCTGTCTCAGTCAGCTACTGGTTGGGCCTCTCAGAGGACAGCCATGCCAGGCTCCTGTCTGTAAGCATGCCACAGCATCAGTAATTGTGTTAGACCTTGGTGAGCCTCCCCTCCCCCGACACGCACTGTGAGATGGACCCTAAATTGAACTGATCATTGGACCGACTTTCCTTAAGACTCTTTCCTCTGTTTTTGTCACTACAGTTCTTTTAGACAGGAACAATTCTGTGTCAGAAATTTGACTGTGGTTTAGCAACACAGACTGTCCACTTGAGGCCTTTTCTATCCACTGGAGGTGGATTCTTTGAGTTCTCACTACCAAATTTTGGGCATTTTCACTAAGGTCATCCTTAATCTCATCTCCCGGGTCCCTAGTACTTTTTAGAGTGTCCCCCACCTCCCATTTCTGGGGATACTTATTTCCATTCATTCTCCTGGCCCTCTGGGCTTCTTACCTGTCCATCCCCCATATCTGATTCTGTTCCCCTTCCCTAACCTTCCCCTCTCCCACACAGGTTCCTACCTTCTTCTTCCTCCTCTCATTATTTTCTTCCCTCTTCTAACAGGGATAGAAACATCATCCCTTGGGCCTTTCTAATTGTTAGTCTTCTTATGGTCTGAGGAATAACAATTTCTTATGTGGTATTATACACTGTGGATGATACAAAAGAAGATGGAACATTTTTATATATAAAGCACCATAGCAGAAAAGACAATGGCAGGATTAATATAGTAAAAATGGCCATTTTACCAAAAGCGATCTACAGATTCAATGCAATCCCCATCAAAATACCAATCCAATTCTTCAAAGAGTTAGACAGAACAATTTGCAAATTCATCTGGAATAGCAAAAAACCCAGGATAGCTAAAACTATCCTCAACAATAAAAGGACTTCTGGGGGAATCACTATCCCTGAACTCAAGAAGTATTACAGAGCAATAGTGATAAAAACTGCATGATATTGGTACAGAGACAGACAGATAGACCAATGGAATAGAATTGAAGACCCAGAAATGAACCCACACACCTATGGTCACTTGATTTTTGACAAAGGAACCAAAACCATCCAATGGAAAAAACATAGCATTTTCAGCAAATGGTGCTGGTTCAACTGGAGGTCAACATGTAGAAGAATGCAGATCGATCCATGCTTATCACCCTATACAAAGCTTAAGTCCAAGTGGATCAAGGACCTCCACATCAAACCACACACACTCAAACTAATAGAAGAAAAAGTGGGCACTGGAAAAAATTTCCTGAACAAAACACCAATGGCTTATGCTCTAAGATCAGGAATCGACAAATGGGATGTCATAAAACTGCAAAGCTTCTGTAAGGCAAAGGACACGGTGGTTAGGACAAAACAGCAACCAAAAGATTGGGAAAAATTCTTTACCAATCCTAGAACAGATAGAGGGCTTATATCCAAAATATACAAAGAACTCAAGAAGTTAGACTGCAGGGAGACAAATAACTCTATTAAAAATGGGGTTCAGAGCTAAACAAAGAATTCGCAGCTGAGGAATGCCGAAATTGCTGAGAAACACCTAAAGAAATGTTCAACATCTTTGGTTATAAGGGAAATGCAAATCAAAACAACCCTGAGATATCACCTCACACCAGTGAGGATGACTAAGATCAAAAGCTCAGGTGACAGCAAATGCTGGCCAGGATGTGGAGAAAGAGGAACACTCCTCCATTGTTGGTGAGATTGCAGACTGGTACAACCATTCTGGAAATCAGTCTGGAGTTTCCTCAGAAAATTGGACATTGAACTGCCTGAGGACCTAGCTATACCTCTCTTGGGCATATACCCAAAAGATGCCCCAACATATAAAAAAGTCACGTGCTCCACTATGTTCATAGCAGCCTTATTTATAATAGCCCAAAGCTGGAAAGAACCCAGATGCCCTTCAACAGAGGAATGGATACAGAAAATGTGGTACATCTACAAAATGGATTACTCAGCTATCAAAAACAACGACTTTATGAAATTCATAGGCAAATGGTTGGAACTGAAAATATCATCCTGAGTGAGGTAACCCAATCACAGAAAACACACATGGTATGCACTCATTGATAAGTGGCTATTAGCCCAAATGCTTGAATTCCCCTAGATGCATAGGAACACATGAAACTCAAGACGGATGATCAAAATGTGAATGCTTCCTCCCTTCTTTAAAAAGGGGAACAAGAATGCCCCTTGGCAGGGAATAGAGAGGCAAAAGATTAAAACAGACACAGAAGGAATACCCATTCAGAGCCTGCCCACATGTGGCCCATACATATACAGTCACCCAATTAGACAAGATGGATGAAGCAAAGAAGTGCAGGCCGACAGGAGTCGGATGTAGATCTCTCCTGAGAGACACAGCCAGAATACAGCAAATACAGAGGCGAATGCCAGCAGCAAACCACTGAACTGAGAACAGGACCCGTGCTGAAGGAATCAGAGAAAGAACTGGAAGAGTTTGTAGGGGCTCAAGACCCCATATGAACAACAATGTCAAGCAACCAGAGCTTCCAGGGACTAAGCCACTACCTAAAGAGTATACATGGACTGACCCTGGACTCTGATCTCATAGGTAGCAATGAATAGCCTAGTAAGAGCACCAGTGGAAGGGGAAGCCCTTGGTCCTGCTAAGACTGAACCCCCAGTGAACGTGATTGTTGGGGGGAGGGTGGTGGGGGAGGGGAACACCCATAGAGAAGGGGAGGGGGATGTTTGCCCGGAAAGCGGGAAAGGGAATAACATTGAAATGTAAATAAAAATACCATGTTAATAAAATAAATGAATGAATAAATAAATAAATAAATAAATAAAATATAGTGTATGTGAGGCAATCCATGTACTTAACCTGATACTACAACCTGTACGTAAGAAACTTAACAGGTCACACCATTAGAATGGGCAATTTCTGCATTCATGTGTTACATTTAAGAAAATTACAAAGTATTGAAGAACAGGCTTAAGAAATACACATAGGTAAGCATACATCATAGATCTTGCATATATAACACACAGAATTTATATAAACCTGTAGTGAAGTGACCAAAAATCAAAAATAAGGATAGATTTTGAAAAATAATTTCTCCTAACATGATAAGCATATGACCCATTATCATGAAAAATTCTTGATATTACTATAATTGAATCAAACCTCAAGAATGTAACTTCACATCCATTAGAAATTTTAAAAAATGAAAGTAACAGGTGTTGGTGAAACCATGGGAAAAACTGTGAATTTTCTTACTTTGAGGTTTCAATGTAAAATGGTGTGACTTATATGGAAAAAAATATTGGTTATTCTTCTAAGTGAGAAAAATGTGAGGTATGTGTCCAACAGAAATAAAAATAGACCTATTTCTATAGATATTTGTTCTAAAATAGAAATAGAAATAAAATAGAAAGATCACTTATCAATCCAACTATTTATCATATGAAAAATAGAAAAACAAATGTGCTATATTGATATAAGTAAATATTATTTAGCACACTAAAATGAACCCTTCATTCAAGGGTAATATTACCTGAGGTGTTGTTCACATAAATTTAAACTGAGAAAACAATGTAATATTAAATATGTCTTTTATAGAGATAATTTGGATATAATCTATATTCTGCCAATTTTAAAGTAAGCGTATGTATATAAGTCTTTAAATATCATAAACACATATTTTATAATTTTTAAACTTTAAACTATATACATTTATTGAGCTAATATTAGTTTCCTTAGTATTCTCAGGCTTGTTTCACAAGATGGAGTTTCTCTGTGTGCCTTGCCTGTCCTGGACCTCACTCTGTTGATCTAAGATCTATTTGCCTCTTCCTCCCAAGTACTGTGATTAAAGTTATATGCCACCACAACCAAGCCTGTTCCTAATTTTAAAGGTTAATTAGAACACTACATCATTAATTCATTCATCATTAAGTGCTTTTTCTGTATAAATGGATTCTGAAGTCATCACAAAGATGGCACAGTATGATGAGAAGATTTACTACTTAGCTGTTAGTAGAAGAATTTTAATCATGAAATATAACTATTCTTTCAAGAGCTCACATCCAAAGACTTTGTAGGTCTCTATGACCTTGCTAGCATGCATATGCCAAGTATAGACCTTTAATCCCTTTGGCTAGAATACAGAAACACCTTTAGTATATACCTTTATTCCTAAACAATGAAAGTAAATTTGACTTATAGAAGAAATCAACCATGTTTGAAAGTGACATGTAATTAAGGGGCACACAAAGTGACAAATTTGAGAAAGATTTGACAGAGAGTCAGAAATAGAGTGTGCCCAACTTTCACAAGAACAACAGAGAAGAAAGAGGTGTCTTAAGACAGCAGTACAAAGAAAGAAAGAGGCTGAAGGAGGAAGCTTTATGGAGACAGATAGCAGGTGAAGTTAGAAGAAGGCAGAGAGTGAGAAGGGGCCAGATTAGAACAGATTGCCAGTGTTAGTTTGATGCCAAGTAGAGCAATTCAGTCAGAAACCAAGAGAAGCCAGTTTGAATCAGTCAGCTTGGAGAAAAGTTTAGGCTAGAACAAGTGATTTAAAACAGCCTGTCACAAAAGATTAAAACAGAGACTGAAGGAACACCCATTCAGAGCCTGCCCACATGTGGCCCATACATATACAGCCACCCAATTAGACAAGATGGATGAAGCAAGAAAGTGCAGGCCGACAGGAGCCGGATGTAGATCGCCCCTGAGGAGACACAGCCAGAATACAGCAAATACAGAGGCGAATGCCGGCAGCAAACCACTGAACTGAGAATAGGACCCCCGTTGAAGGAATCAGAGAAAGAACTGGAAGAGCTTGAAGGGGCTCGAGACCCCATATGTACCAACAATGCCAAGCAACCAGAGCTTCCAGGGACTAAGCCACTACCCAAACACTATACATGGACTGACCCTGGACTCTGACCTCATAGGTAGCAATGAATATCCTAGTAAGAGCACCAGTGGAAGGGGAAGCCCTGGGTCCTGCTAAGACTGAACCTCCAGTGAACTAGACTGTGGGGGGGGGCAGCAATGGGGGAGGGGTTGGGAGGGGAACACCCATAAGGAAGGGAAAGGGGGGATGTTTGCCTGGAAACCGGGAAAGGAATAACACTGAAATGTATATAAGAAATACTCAAGTTAATAAAAAAAAAAAAAAAAAAGAAAGAAATAGGATTAAAATAAAACAGCCTGTCAGAGTTCAGAAAGAACTAAAAAGGACAAGTGTATTTAGCAGTATGTCTCCCAAAGCACAACTACACTTGGCAAATGAATGTTACAGTCACAGCTATTGTTTAAAAAACACAAAATTGCATATAGAAAAATATCTGTACATAGGGGAAAATTAGAATATAATCTACTTCTTTTAAGATGTCCAAGTTTGTCAAGTTTATCACAGGTACACTGTTTTTCCTTTAAATGTCATCAGATATACTTCCTCTTGCAACAGATGTGCACCAATCCACAACCAGGCAATGTGCAGAGGTTGAGAGACCTTGGAAGCATCAGTTCTAAATGGAATGCCTTCACCAAAACCTTCACCTCAAGATTTTGCAATATGTGTTGAAGGTAAAGCAGAAAATTTCAATAGGAAAGAGGAGATGGAACACATTTAAGTAAAACTGTCTTTCAGACAAGAAGGAGTTTACAAACAGTGCATATGAATTCACAGAGATTGTGGCAGTATACATAGGGCCTTCTCTAGTTCAAGTGACATGGGGGCCCACTGTTGAGAGGAGAACGTGAATACAACCTTCCATTCCTAACCAAAACCTATGTCCAAATGAAATCTTGAAAAGGAAGAATTAATTATTCCTTTTAGAGTCTACCTAAATGCCTTAACCACACTTAAGAGTAGTCTCAATGTTCAGTTGTAGTTGGACAACACAAAACTAAAGTGCCTTTATACACCTTTCCTCACATTGTTTTGTTTGATTCAATATTGTGTTTTGTTGATTTTTTTTCTGTTTTGGCTCACTGGTCTTTGCTTCTACAATACAGTTTGAGTTTTGCATTTTTATGTTGTGGTGGTTGTGGTTTGGTTATTTTTAAATCTCTATTATTAATTTGGTATGTTGGTTTTGTTCGCTTGTTTGTTTTCTGAAGAGAAAGAAAGGTCATAGAGTTATAGGAAATGTAATGTGGGGGCAATCTGAGAAGAGTTGGGGTTGCACAATCAGAATATATTTTATGAAAAACAGTTTCAATAAAATTTCTAATAAATCTCTAATATATTTCATATATATATATATATATACACACACACACACATATATATGAAAGAAAAATTTGCGCTGGATACTTGCAGGGATTTTTTTTTAAATTAGGGGTTTTATGCAAAAAATCCTCATGCCAATACTATTGTATATTTAAATATTCTGTAAATGTTTTTCAAGTAATTCAACAATTCTTATGACATGCACAGAGTACATATCAAACTCAATGCAGTCATGCATTTATTGCTTACTTAAGTGGGTAGAAAATGGTTTTATGTGTTTCAGGTATTATTTTACTTAGGATATTAAGCAAAATAAATGATAATCTTTGGTCTGAGTCAGCCCTCTACTGTCTAAATAGTCTTATAATTTATACTTTCTTTTCCTACCTTGCTCTAATCTGAAACCTCCAACTTGCAGCTTCATTTTTTCCTGACTGAAATATTTGCTCAGCTCAGTTTTCCATTGTTTGTATATGGGGTTGTAGAGATAAATATATATAAGCCATAAACTTATGAAAAATAGTTGAATCATATATATATATACATACATATATATCACATATATATATCCATAATCAACATGATTTATGCTTTGTATATTGGCTATGAGAAAGCAGTAAAATTAGCAAGAGTTCCATTTTGGTTTTCTACTAAATAGGCAAGATTGATCTGCTGTCTATTGACATGGAAAAGTCTGATTGGACTTGATTTGACATCGTTTTGCAGCATGTCTAGTACAACTGCTTAAACTATGCTTTACACATTTAACACTTAAAGGCACAAATGCAAATTTTACATAAACTTCCGGAAAAATGGACTTTAACAGGGCTGTATGGTTTTCAAAGAGCACTTAATTTCTTCTGCAGAGAAAAAGTGTAGCAGAGTCAATGTCACAGGCAAGACACAGCTTATGTCTGGTTTTTGGATGCCTTGGTTTCCCATAATAGAACATCAAGAAATTTTGAGTATTTTCGGAGCATATCAGAATGACAGGAAAATGATTTATATTGGAAAAAATTGCTTTTATTATATATGTAGAGAAGAAATGAATTCTTCTAGAAATGCATACATAAATTTAAATATATTTTCAAAACACCAAGTGTCTAGCATTTCCAACTATATCACTGTGGTATTACGAAGTCAATTTGATTTCCCAAATGAATGAACAGGCTCACATCATTTTACTTATGCGATGGAGAAGTGAATGGATGATAATTTATAGTTACATTTTGTAGTTGTCATTGAGGGGAAGAAATGGTAGCTGGGTAAGAATGTATACATATTTTACTTCCTAAAATTCCATTCCAGTCACTTTCTATAAATATCAGATTTGTTTCTTCTTCTTATTCCTTAAAGTGAATTATAAAGGTGCAGGGTTTGTTGTTTTTTCCCCTACTAAATGGTAAAGCAAAACTGTTTTATGTGCTAATTAAATTAAATCACAAGCAGAAGTATAGAAAGGAATTGTACAAAACATATTAGTGTGTATTGTTGTTTGAATAGTGAACTGAGTCTGTGCTATCTTACAAATAAGCTCAAAATATGTCAGTATAGGCTATTAAAATGATTTTTTTCATGCTTTAACAGTGTCTGTACTTCAAATTGATACTATCAGAAGGATTATATAGTTATGCTCACAGAGCCAGAAATGGAAAATAAAAATACATTTTCTGATTCTCAGAAGAGTCTCCTGATTCTTAGTAACTCTCTAGTATTGGGCCACTTCAGGTTTTTGAAGTTTAGGCTTATATCTTCAAAGAATAAAATTTATGTCCTAACCAGAGAAAATAAGTACAGTTATCAAAGATGGTACAGATGACATTGTTATATCGAGGCACAAATATTATCTGAATTTATCAACATTTTATATCACTGGTTAATGAAATTGCTAACATACATTATACCTTTTAATCATTCTAGATAAAAAACGAAAAACCTGTTTACATACAGATGATAAACAGGGTTAAGAGATAGTCACCAATAAAACACATGCCTTCTCTGAAGTGGGACTATTACCTCATTCAGTTTAAATGGACTTACCCCTGATACTCAGTTCAATTTATCTTAGTAACAAACAATGATAATTCAAAGTTTACCAAAAAGGACTTCAATCCAATGTAAAAATGTGAGATTACAATATTGCAGTTTCATTGATAAATGAAAAATCAAACATGATTAACTGTAGCTACTTTCATATTGTTGTGCAAAGAACATATGTATGTCATAGTAATATAGACCAAGAATTATTATTTCCCTTAAATAATTTACATGGTTCATTTAATTTTTAATTACTTATTTGACAGGTACATCAAGATTAGATATTTTAGGTTCAATAATTATTTCCAACTTTAATTCTTAAAGCAAATATTTAACTTTTTAAGGCAATAATTAAAGTGCTAAAAATAAGAAAACTGGGTTTTAAAGACTTTCTTTCTTTATAAGGAAAGATTTTTTTGTTTGCCTCTTTTACATGAAAATAAATTCTTCTCTCAAACAATACACCCAGACCAAACTTATTCCTCCCTCTTCCACTCCCACCTCCCCTCTTGCCTGGATCCACTTTCTCTACTTTTTCTGAAAAGGGAGGCAAAATCAGGAATCTGGGGAGACAGAAGAGGAGTCCAGAGGGCCAGGAAAATGAGGAAAAATATAGCTGAGGGGGTGGGGTGGAGGTGGGAGAAACTCTAGGAAGTGTCAGAGCCCTGGGATGTGAGAGGCTCCCAGGACTCAGTGTGGAAAACCTTAGTCGAAATGCCCTAGAGTGGGGAGATAGAACCTAAAGAGACCACCTCCTGCAGATAGACCTTCACAAATTTTGACCCAGAAATGTTCCTGTCTAACAGAAATAAAGTGACAAAAATGGAATAGATATTGGACAAAAGGCCATATACCGATCTGCCCAACTTGGATCCGTCTCACCGGAAGGCACCAAACCCTGATATTATTACTGATGATATGCTGTGCTTACAGACAGGAGCCTAGAATGGCTGTCTTCTGAGAGGCTCTACCAGCAGGTGACTGAAAAGGGTGCAGATACTTTCAACCAACCATTGGGCTGAGTTCTGGAACCCCTAAGGGGAAGTTAGGGAAGGATTGAAGGAACTGAAGCAGATAGAAACTGACACACCATATCAACTGATCAGGGCTCTTGGGGCTCCCAGAGGCTAAATCACCAACCAAGAGCACACATCAGCTGGTGCATGGCCCCTAGCACACATGTAGCAGAGGACTGTCTTGTCCGAAAATAAGGCACCTATTCCTGTACAGACGTTATTCCACATGGAAAGATTAGGGGTGGATGTAGGGCAGCATCCTCTCAGAGTCAAAGGGCAGAGGGGATGGAGAGAAGAGATCTTGGAGTGGGAGGACTAAGAATGGGTGCAGCATTTGGAATGTAAATAAATAGAAATTAAAAAATAGAAAAAGGAACACACTTCCATGAACAACAACAATCGAGAGAGAGACAGAGAGAGAGAGAGAGAGAGAGAGACAGAGAGAGAGAGAGACAGAGAGAGAGAAATGAGATTAGGCAAAAACCTTACTATTAAGGGTGGACATGGCAACCCAATAGGAGAAAAAGTGTCTTCAGAATTGACAATACAGAGAAAAACGAGCTTCCACTGGCAGGACTGAAACTCATCAAGTTAACCGTTATAACATGTCTGCGGACGATCTGGTGCAGACCATTGTAGGTCATGTGCTGGCTGCCTCAGTCTCTGTGAACGCATATGAGCCCTGCTGAGTCTTTCTGCCCCAGCTTCCATGGAATTTCTGGGAGAGACCTGATGCAGACCTCCAATTTAAACTTTCTCTCCACATAAAGTCTAGATGTGGATTTCTGCACCTACTGTTATATGCTGCGTGAGGAAGCATCTCTGATTCAAACTACACAAGTCACCCATCTATGAGTATAGCAGAATATCATTAAGAATCATTTTGATTTTTTTTTCTTAACCAGTGGTGTTTGGGTCTCCTCTAAGACTCTGAATTATACCGCCTCAGATTCCTGGTGATCCAGGCAGTGTAGGGCATGAGATCTCGTTTATGGTATGACCTTAAGTTAAACCAGATATTTGTGGCCACTCCCACAAATTATGCTTGACAATTGGCCCAGAACATCTTGCAGGCAGAAATGATTGTAGCTGGAGGATTTTGTGGATGGAATAGTGTCTAGGTTTCCCTTTCTTTGCCTGAGTAATACAGAATAAATTATATTCTTTCACTCTTTAATGATAAGTCAAGGTTTGTGTCATATCTTTATTCAAATTAAATGATTATGAGTTATACAGCTGGTTGTTCAATAATGACATATTTATGTGAAGAATAAACATAAAATATAATATTTTTAAGTATATTCGTCATCTCTAAATTTTCTGCATCATAATTTTAATAATATAATTGCTTAAAGGCTTATCTTGAATACAGAAAGTTTTATATTTTTTGTTTATTTTTTATTTTCTCACTTAATCTTGGTGTCTCTTTTTAATTTGATTTTTGCCTTATATACCCAACCTCAGATTATTTTGTAGCTGGAAAGAAATTTTGTAACCTGGAATTGTTGTACTTTACATATCAACTGGCTTCAAAAATAGTCCACTCATACCTGAAGATTAGACTAAACACCTTATAAAAACTTTCAATAATGTAAAAATATTAAGGAGTAAAAGTTATGCTTGGATTACTTTCACATATTTATTTATATATTATAATCTTGCATAAGAGAACAAAACTTCTCAGTGCTACCTAACAGAGGATAATTTTAATAAGCTCTGTCAGTCATAGGAATGCTTGCAATTCACACTACATTAGAAAACTATCTTTTAAATATATTTATGATTAATTATTTACATTTTAAATAGTGTGACTACAATAAAATAAGGATTCCCATATAACTGCTGTCAACTGGAGACCGTATTATTCTGAACTTTCTGTGGTTTCCATCATCACTCATGAACTCTCAATGTTGTCACACATATCAAATTAGGACTCAAGATGTGTCATCTTCTTCATTAGGAACTTATAATATCATGACTGGTAAACATTGTTTATACTCACAGATAACTATACGTGTAGTGGTTCTTAGTGTCTTGTTTTCAACTCTATTTGAAGATTGTTGTGGAACGGTTCTAATGCCTTGTCTTAATCTGGCTCGCAAAACCCGTGCTTCCAAAAAGCTCACTCCTATTGATAATTATAAAATCATGCTTCCTTCATTTAAGCTGAATATGTAGCCAAGTTATCTATTTCATATATGTAGATAAAAAAGTATGTTTGTGTATGTGTGCTTGTATATGTGTGTGTATGTGTATGTGTGTTTGTGTGTATTTTGATGCTCCATTTCATGTATCAGATTCCCTAGCCCATATTACACAGTAACTGATTATGCACTGTGGTAGATAAGACTGAGAAAGCATATTGTAGGTGTTCTATTTTGAAGCTGTCATTAACATTGCATGATGTTAAGTGAAGGAGATCATCTTTAATAGCTTGGGCAAGGCCTCATCAAAGTAATTGAAACACCTTAGGAGCAAAAGTTGAGGCTTTCCTGAATGAATTCTACATTCTAACTAACCCTACCTCCTACCTCAGAATTTTCACACAGTAGCTGATGAGACCAGATTTTCTGAGACAGAAATGGCAATTTGTAAACCAGTCCCATACACTGAAAATATAAGTATTTCAGACTGGATGCATATAAAATATGATTTTTTACTCATTGCTGCAAATAAAAACAAATGGTGGGCATCATTTGTTTATGTCCTGGATGGTCAAGAAAAGTTACTTTTAGTGAAACATGGAAAGAAAGAGAACTGGTAAAAACTATGCAAAGTCACTTAGAATGTTTCAGTGCTTTTGGAACTAGCTAGGTATATTTTGAAATAACTAAAGCAAAGAAGTCAATTATTCATATGAACAATTTTTCCTATAATTTAATTATCTAAGATAATTTAAAAGTTCTTCTCAGAGATTTTAGAGTAGTATAATCAAAATGTTTAGCAAAGGATGGAAACGTTAAAGAGTTTCCCTACTTATTTTCTGAAAATAGCTTCTTGCCTAACTCTAACATAGCAACACCATATGCTACACTAAAATGACCCAGAAAAAAGACTATTGTCCTCCATTCATTGGAATGCTGAATATTAGTAATATTAGTAACTGTCATGTGGATAATGTTTATGATTTAAAAACACAGAAATAAGAAGTACAGTTAATGTTCAGTGTAAAAAAGACTAGTTTTCGGATAATAACTTTTGCTGCTTTCATACAGGTCAATATCATTAAAATAGTAAGCTTATTTTATTATATAAGGCAGTTTCTCAGATAAAAATATATTTTGCAATTGAAATTTTTTATTTATTATTTTTTTTAACTTTTATTGGTTATTTTATTTACATTTCAATGTTTTCTGCCTTCTGGTTTCTTCTGCAACAACACCCCCCCCATTCCAACACTCACGGTCCCCCACCTACCCATCCATTCATGTCCCAACAACCTAGCATTCCCCTAAGCTGGGACATCAAGCCTTCACAAGACCAAGGACCTACCCTTTCTTTGATGCTAGACAATGCCATCCTCTGCTACATATGTGGCTGGAGCCATGGGTCCTTCTATGTGTACTCTTTGGTTGGTGGCTTAGTCCCTGGGAGCTCTGGAGGTTCTGGTTGGTTGATACTGTTGCTCTTGTTATGGGGTTAAAAACCCCTTCAGTTACCTCAGTGTTTCCTCTAACTCCTCCATTGTGGTCCCCATGTTCAGAGACTGCAAGCATCCTCATCTGTATCAGTAAGGTTCTGGCAAAGTCTCTCAGAAGACATCCATATCAGGCTCCTTTCAGCAAGCACTTTTTGGCATCAGCGGTAGAGTCTGGATTTGGTGACTGCATATGGAATGGGTCCCCAGGTGGGGTAGTCTCTGGATGGTCTTTCATACAGTCTCTGCTCCAATCTTTGTCTCTGTATTTCCTTTACACAGGAGCAATTCTGGATGAAAATTTTGAGAAGAGTGGGTGGCTCCGTTGACCATGCCCAACCTCTGGATAGGGTCTGGACAGGTTCTCTCTCCTCTTTGTTGGGTATTTCAGCTAATGTCATCCCTGTGGGGGTCCTGGAAGGCTCTTGCTCTCCTTGCATCTGTAAATTTCTGTTGGCTACCTCCAGTTTCCCATTCCCCATTAAAATATTTTTAAAAAAGACACATTTCATATATTTGGATGGTTACAAGAAAAATAGGGAAATTATAGTGTTTGACAGGATCAATAGACTATTCAGAAAAAAATCACAACTATAAAGTAACTTAATTATTTCCGGATGTTTATGGTTACATGTCACATAAGTTCAGTGATAATTAACATTTTATTGAATATTTTAGTGATAGTTATAGTAGTCATTGTAGTTGAAGTAGTAGAAGTAACTCCCTCAGTAAATATTACAAAGAAATATACATGTTTATATTCTATTCTCTATAGATTTGTTCATTGGATGACTTTGAGTAATGTACTTCATACATATGCCTTTTTGCATGGAATTATTCAGTTTTATAATCAATAAATATAAAGAAGTTGGAATCATGAAATGCACTTTACTCTTTCATAAAAAATGTTCTCATTTGTATCTTGGTTGTCAATCTAGTCTGCCATTTTTTCTCCCTTCTCCACTTTTACCCATGTTCCATTTTCAACACAGCAAACATTTGTCCTTCAGGGAACTAGAATACTTGTGACTTTATAATTTACAAGCATTCAATCCCAACTCTGAAAATAAGAACCTAGGATGACTATGGGGGAGGGGAGAACTTTGTGTTAAAGTGCTCACCCAGAATAGCTGGTGGGAACAAGTAAAGCAGGGCAGGCATGAAAGTGACTAGCTTGATCAGTTTTGTTTATATTTATACATGTAGTACCAGTATGTTTTATATATTTTGATGAAATCTCTTCAATTGAATGTTTCAGCAGGTATCATCTTTATTTTTTGAGTTCAGCTACAAAAATAAAGATGAAAATTTTCATGTCGTTGGATGGATCTAGGTTGCATATACCAAAAATTCAATATATTTAATCAAATCTTTTTCATTTTGTAATACAGGTTTTATTCGATTTCATTCTTTTCATCATAACATTCTATATCCTACTACTCATGTTTTACATGCATGCATCTCCTGAAATTATCAGCTTCCCCATAATAGGTGAGTTCCTCTTACTACCTCACTAAATTGTGTAATTCTAGTTGTAAATTTCACATATAATAAATACTCATTATAAATTAGGTAATTATGATAGAAACAATAGATGTATGTAAGAAATCACCTCAAATATTTTATATAAAATTGTTAAATTTTATATATACTATTCATTTATTGAAATAAAATTATAGAATGCAATTTTAAATGGATTATTTACTGTCTCATTTTACTTAGATGGATCAAATTCAGCATATCTTGTTGTTTACTATGCAGACACATTTTTATTACCTAATATGTCATTCATAATGCAGAATGCAACATCTAAGGAAATATCAAAGAAAAAGGATAAAATTTCTGGAATTGAAAAAACTTGCTAATTGAATTGCATTTCCATCTTTTATTGCATGGTTTAATTAGTGTGTGATTATTGATTCAGAAATTTTGGGTTCTGTGTGAACAAACATTCATAAAATATTTATTTTTGTCATATTGACTTGAATTATTTCCAATAGCAATGTATTTTATCACAATTTCAATTTATGTGGTTTTAATGTGACTGTGCTTACACAAATAAAATTATTAATTGTACTAATTTAATATCCAATCTTCAATAGTCTATATTTGTGAGAAGACTAACCAGTTATACAAAATTTTCTGTTTGTTTCTAGATAAGCTATTAAACTATGATTAATAATCTTCCCATTGCCCACTGTTGTACCCATCTCAGTCCTTCTTAACAATTCTCCTACCAACAATTCCCTAACGACTTTCCTTTTCTTTTTGTTTGGTTTTTTTTTTTTGTTTTTTGTGATGAACAACATTTAATCAAGAATGCTTGTGTGAATATTAATGATAGGTTATTTACATGTACTGCATCAGTGAGGAATGTGACTCACTGCTTTCCAGCATCCTTAACTGATTACAGCTGTTCAGGAAGATGTGAGCACCATTAACCTCTTCTATGTTTATACATGATGGAATTTTAACATGCCTAGTCATGACCAGATCTTTTTCACACAATCAATGCTGCTGGGAGTTTGTCTACATGTCAGCCATGACATCTCCCTAAGACGATGCTTTTCCTTTTTGATTGCATAGTTTATTTATTTACATTTCAAATGCTACCCCCTTTCCTCCTTTTCACCTCTCCCATCCCTTTTCCCCATGCTTCTATGAGGATGCTCCCCCACACACCCACCCAGCTCAACGCTCTGCCTTTCCCCTACACTGTGGGAAATGAACCTTCACAGGACCAAAGGCTTCTCCTCTTATTGATGCAAGATAATGCCATCCTCCTGTACATATGCAGCTGGAGCCATGGATTCCCGTGTGTACTCTTTGGTTGGTGATTTAGTCCCTGGGAGCTCTGGTTAGTTGATCTGTTGTTCTTCCTATGGGGTTGCAAACCCCTTCAGCTTCTTCAGTCCTTCCTTTAACTCCTTCATTGGGGTCCTCATGCTCAGTCTGATGGTTAGCTGCAAACATCTTTATAGAACACCTCTCTACACTCAAGTTCTTACATTCTTTCTGCTACTTCTATCATGATGTTCACTGAGTCCTGAATGCTTGATATAAATATCCAAATTAAGGCTATAACTAAACTTATATAATCTGATGACTTTGTTTCATTATTAATTTCTACTTTGACCAAAATATACTGAAAAATTTTAACAAGGCTGAAAGCAGTACTTATCTTTAGCTGTAAATATCTAAACATTGTTATTTAATATAAACATAAATATTTTTATGCTAGTTTGACAACATGCCCAATAAAACAGTACATCAATACTAGGTTTCCAGTTTTCTTGGTTGGAGTAGGCCTCAAGTCCAATAAAAAGTTATTGGTTACCATCATAGATATAACAGCATTTTCTGTTTTGAATATTTTAAATGTGATACTATATACCAAACCAAAATAATGTGTGTGAGTGTGCGTGTGTACACATAACACAAATACAAAATATATTAACTGCTTGTTTCTTTTTTTTTTTTTTTGTTCTTTTTTTCGGAGCTGGGGACCGAACCCAGGGCCTTGCGCTTCCTAGGCAAGCGCTCTACCACTGAGCTAAATCCCCAACCCGACTGCTTGTTTCTAACTATAAGTGTTTCACATTCTGTGAATTATTTTACATGATCTCAAGTAAACTCAATGTTTAGATACTGAAAATACATGTTGTAGCAGCACATGAAGCCATATAAATAACTATATTTATGAAATAAACTTATTATAAATATAAATTGTTAAATCAAGCTAATTTACTACTAAAGACCCATAAAAGACTTGAAACTAGATTAATGATAAGGAATATTTTCAGAAACATGACAGCTATCCTGATATTTTTTTATCCTGTTGAATTAGTTAAATTTTATCAATTTTATCTATTTATCGAATTTATTATCAACCATTTAATAACAATTACTCTGTGTTCTAAGGAGTTACCAAGGAAAGAGCATGTAAATGTACTTGGAATCAAGGGTTTAAGTGGAGTAAAAAAATAAAGTTTTAAATGAAGTTTATTGAAAAATATATATGCTTTATAAAAGTATATAAAAGGCTATATACTTTTTTGAGAATATTAAATTTAAAACTAGTTTGTCAATTTAAAATTGTGTGAAGTCTTGGTGATCAGATAAAACTTCAGCAAAATTGAAAGACATTATGAAATGAACAATGTCTGAAAGAATAATTGTATAAGCCAAAGAGAACATGCAGTGATAGAAAATGAACAAGGCTTATACAAAGAGTAATGAATATTTATAGATGAGTAGAGCACAAACTAATGTCAGAGACACAGGTTGGTCCTACGCACACAGAAAGGATATTTCTCTACTTCTTATGTTTTTATTTTATTATAAGAAATATGGAACTCGAGAAATGATGGCATTAACCAATAAACTTTTATAGATGGAAACTCTCATATCTTCGTAGAGAATTGAATAGGTGAACAAAATGTGCTAATAGAGAAGAGCATTATAACATTCGTAGTTTAAAAGCAATAATAAACAGTGGTGTAAACGTGAATAGGAGCTTTGACATTAGCAGTGACCATGAGCCTAAATGGGTAAGAATTGTTTTGGTGCTTGAGTAGATCGCCAGGATAGGTGATATAGGAAGACATCAATTTACTAGTTTTGAAAATTGACACATAATCCTATCTAATTCTGCACACTTAATAAAAAAGATAATGCTATAGCTATTCAAAGATTCAATGAAAGAGACAGATGTAGATAAAAATTAAGTTCACAAAAAGTTATTTTGTTATATTGCAAATAGTGTAGGGAAATAGTCAATAAAAATGTCTCCTGAACTTTAACAGTTTATGTGTTAAAATATCTATTTCTATCTCAAGAGATTAAGCTATCTTTTATAACTTCCCAACTGTCCTCAGCTAATATTGTATGGTATCATTTCTGCCTGCTTCTATTCCTGCTTTTCCTTCAAAATATATACTTTCATTACATTCAAAAGCACATAAAATGTTTGTTCATAGAATTTCTTTGCTCATCTTCCCCTTTACATACCAGAAACACTATATTTAAAGAATATATCTCATGATCAAAAGAAATATTCTTTTTCTCATTCTAAATGTATATCAAAGCTGTTATTAAGCAACAAAATTGTCTTTGGTTTCTGTGCTTCCCCTGTTTTCTTTAATTTTTTTTCTCCATTTACAGGTTTTAAAATGGAAGAATTTATTTGCACTCAGAAAGTACTGGAAACTTTTTACAAAAATTGAAAAATTTGTATAATCATTTACGATTTAAGTATAATCATTTAAGATACAGCTGACTTTGCCTAGGAAGCGCAAGGCCCTGGGTTCGGTCCCCAGCTCCGAAAAAAAAAAGATACAGCTGACTTCAAAAAAGTCTATTCTACAGCTATATTTAATAAATATAATGATTAAAAGAATTTCAGAAAACAGGATTTTCAAAATGTTAAAATCGTAGTAAGAAAATACTGAGAATATATATGCATGTCTGCCATATATTTTAGCAAGTAAACTTAGGAAGCACAGTGAAGTAGATATTTAAAATGTGTTGTGGAGGAAGAAGCAGTAGAAAAAGGCAATTAAGGAATAAACAGAGTTTAATTAGCAGAGTCAACGAAACAGATCTGTAGGAAACTCCATAGTAGGATGGTTATCTTTTTATTCAGTGTGTATTTCCAGCACCAACTAGCCAAGTAAAGTAGAAACACATTAAATATTTGTTAATTAAATAATGCAGGCCAAGAAGTCTTTCTCAGCTGTTCTTTCATGTTAATTATCATTTTTATTTAATAACCTAAGAAATTGTAAAATTCTTAATCCCCTGTCTTCTCTGCAAATTAATAACTCTTCCCTTAAGCCAGCCACTGACTGTATATTTTAGATCTAAAATTTCATTTGATGTTTTGTATCAGAGCTGTGTCTTTGATGATGCAGCTGTTAAATAAAGTGATATGTCAGATTATAAAAAAGATAAAAATGATTAATTGAAATATGTCCTTTTAATATTTTAATATGAATGTAATTTTACTCAAATGTAGTTTCAGTTTAAATGTAGGAATTCAGAAGTATTTGTTTGGCCATTAGGCTAGTGTATATTATATATTATATACATATGCATATCTATATAATATTTTCACTCATTTTGAAATTATGGTCAATGTACAGGAAATATAAGCGTAATAATTTAGGTAAAAATTTGCAATCAATTACATAATTTATCAAAAGATCCTTTTACTAACATATTTTCTTTGTTGTTAAATAAAGTCTTGTTTTACACTAATTGTAATTACTCTAGTTGTTTACAATAATGTTCCAAAGGGGTCAATGTATACAAATGTAAAATTGTATTATGTGAAACAAAATACATTTGCATAAACTCTTGATGATTGTCCTGAGTATCAGTGTCTTCTGAAATACTAAGATGGCTTTCGAATTCTGTACTTATTAAAGAAAACCAGCATTGAATTGAATAAAATGAAGATGTTTTATTTACTTACTGTTTATTAATCTTACTGTTTTAGGAAGATTGTTTATTTCTGTCTGATGACTTCTATCTTGGTTATGTATGTGTAGGAAGGTTGTGTACACATAAGGGTGGATATATGAAAGTATACCTGTGCTGTGGAACATGAGTAGAAGTCAGAACAACCCTTGTGTGGTAATTCATTCCTTCTATTTCATGGGTTCTGGGTACTGAACTTAATGTTATGAAGCTTGCCCAGCCTTTACCTTCTGAGCCCCCTCTGTGGTCCATACATATATATTTTACATTTGTTTTTGGTAGCAGTGAGTCACTAAGGTTTATGCAGATTCTTGAAAGCTAAGTGATTTCTAGCAGATTATAAAAATCAAATCCTCTTTATTTCAAATAAACATGTATATTTGCTTATTTGAAGAGATGATTTTAAGATGGTATTACGAACACTTAATTATATTCTCACAGAAAATATGAGATATTTCTAAAACACACATAGACAATGTGGACAAATTAAAATTCTCTGTCCACTTAGAGCTCCTTCAGAACTACCACTTATGTCATGCATGTGCAATTACACTTAGATATTTGAGATATGAGTCGAGACTTAACTAAGATAGTATTAAAATATGTATATGTCAAATGTTCCCATCATCCCTGTGTCCAAATAACCTTATCGAATCACATAATATTTAGTCTTTTGTATTTTATATTATATATTATATATATTTAGTATTTGAGATTTGGTTTATCACATTATGCTTATTCTTGCCAATTTTTATGTTATACTTGTTTTATCTTAGCTTTTATTTTATTATAATAAATATGATTAGACAATTGGAAGAATACTAGCACATCAACATATTGCAAATACAATATAGGCAATCCTGATTTAAAGAAATACACACAAAAGAGTGTGGACTCCTCATTTCCTATTAAAATAATAATAAATTTTTCTGCAAAATTAAAAGAGTATACTAATTAATTACATATTGAAGTACTATAGTTTTTAAGAATATTGATTTTAAATGAGGTACACATTTCAATGCTACAGTTTGACAGATGAGTTGTATTTCAAAATGGTAGTGTATTAGTTTAAATTAATCATCTACAAGTTTAGCTATTTGTAAGGTTATTTCATTACTTGAGAAATTAAAATTGTTTGGGAAATACGTTTCCAAGTATTGGGGTAAAATAATACCCTTAACTTTAGTACAAGGAACAGAAAACATCTCCATCCAATAGCTCCATGAGCAGTACATAACACTTAACTACCTGAACTCAAAGTTTGCCTCATGCTGTACGGACATTACAAAAGATATTATTCCAATCCTTTAAAGTAAATGATGTGACTTGGATGTGTATGGTTTTAATTGTTGTAACAAGATATAGAAATGCTAAATTTTTTTCCAATAAGGATGTGGGGCGTTGCCGAGTAGAAGAAGCATTTTCTGATTGGTTATTTGCTTAAGATAGGTTATCTGCTTCTTTGAGAGTGAACAAAACTTTCATCCAATACACAATATATGAGTAAAACGATGAAATGTAGAAAATGACTTTGCTGGAATTTTTGAAAGCAAAGCAAAGCATTTATAGGGTTCACATTTATCGTCTAAGTGACCGAAATGTTGGCAACTTTGAGTAATTTTTAAAGCAAGACGAGCTTTCCTAGCTGGTTTGGGCTGCAGAGTAAGCAGCATTACCAGACAGAATTTATAGTTCAGATTATCAAAATATCTGTGATGGATGGGGATGTTGGAGAGAAGTTCTATAAATCCTTGCTAACAGAAGTGCAATGCAATTCACAGTGTTCTGGAACCAAGATATTTAGAAAATAACTTTCTTTTGAAAATAAGGTATTTGGTCTGGTGTGGTATTGCTACTTTAAACCGCAGCTTTATGAGGCTGATAAAGGAAGATCACAATTCCAAGGCTGATCTGTGCCAGATTCAGACACTGTTATAAAACATAAAACCCAAACTACAGATAGTAATTGAACTGACTCCGTGACTAACCATTGAACATTACTACTCCTGATATCTGACCTGTGGTAGTAAAGATGAAGCTCCTAAACATTAATGATTTAACTTGCAATCTGACACACAATTGATGTTAATAATGTCGCAGAAGCCACATTCTTATTCTTCTAAATAGGGTTTCATAACTTGTTTCCTAATATTGACTATTCCCAATAACAACTTCAAAGTTTAGTATTAGAACCCAGTTACTAGATTGTTCTTCATGACATTTGAAGACAATTGGCAGAAGAGATCAGCTAGGTCAATGTGATTCAAAGATGATCTATGAATAAAAAAAATTATAAGTTTCAGCATAGTACTTTATTACTATTATTTTTCTGAATTAAAAATATGATCCTCACATAATGAATAAGAGTTGACTGACAGTCAAAAAGAAAGAGCATCTTACAATAAGTAAGATTAAAGGGCAGTATCAAGGACACTGGTAGTTGTTTAAAGGAGAAAATAATGAATGAGGGAATGTGGTTAAGATACTAAAAGCAGGTTTGATGTGTATGAATATTTAAACCTAGGTGAAAGTTCTCTACTGAGACTGCGCTGAACAAACAGGTCAAGTTTAATAGGGGTGTAAATCACCTTTAGCTCCCGTGGTGTGTGACAGGTTCATAAACAAAATTTGGAAGAAAGGTAATCAAGGAAAGTGAGCAGAAAAGCATACATCTAGAGTCACTACACTAGAGGGTGTCTAGTCATGAGATGCCTCCACTCTCAGTTTTTCCAGGAACAGGAAAGAATCTGGAGGCCTGATAAAGGAGAGCTGACACATAAATAATTTGATAAAGAGTGTCTTTTATTGGACTAGTTATTTATTTCATGAAATAGCTAATATGTTATCAGTGTATCAGGATATAGTTTACATAATTTTGATATTCTCTCTCTCTGTCTCTCTGTCTCTCTGTCTCTCTGTCTCTGTCTCTGTCTCTGTCTGTCTCTCTCTCTCTCTCTCTCTCTCTCTCTCTCTCTCTCTTCTTTTCATTCATTGCTGTTCAACCAGGGTCTTCCTCAGTAGCTTCTGTTGTCCTGGAACTTGCTGTGCTCAAACTCAGAGATGTGCCTGCCTATGCAAACTGATTGCTGGGCAATACCACCACCTGGTGAAGATTGTCTTTTCTAAAGACTTGATTTATTTTTAGCTGTATATGTGTGTACCACTATGTGAAAATGCATACTTGAATCCAATTGTCTTCAGGGTCCATAATCATTGGTTTTCTTTACAATGTTTCCTATGGTTTTCATCCAAATTTGTGTCTTATGGGAAAGCAATATATGCTGAGTCATCTTTTTGGCCCCCAGATTTTCTAACCCAGTATTTGACTAATTATAAAATACATAAATATATCCAACCTCTTAGAATTAAACAACTATTTTCTGTTGTGGTAGCTATGTGCATAGATTTGACCCAATTATCCTTTTATCTCTGGCTAGGTCTCTTCCCCTCCATCTCACATCTTCCCTCTATCTTGTCTAAATCCTATATCTAGATGCCTCTTCTTCATCCCTCTCCCTACTCCCCTTTACTGTAATACATTTCATCATAATCAAAAGGTGAAGTTTTAATTGCCTCTTGTGTTCCCTGATATGATATTACATCGCAGAACATGTAGAATAAAAAAAGCAAATAATATATTTTTAATAACAGTCTTTATCTCGTTTTTATTTAATCTTTTTTGTTACACTCCAGATTTTACTTCTCTCCCTGTCCACCCTCCAACTGTTCTATACCCCATACCTCCTCTCCTGACCCTTTCTCCAAGAGGAGGTCCCCATCCCTCACCCGCCACTGTACCAAACCCCTAAACTCCCTGGGGCCTCCTGTCTCTTGAGGGTTAGATGCACATTCTCTGACTGAACCCAGAACCTCTGCTGTTTATGTCTTGGGGGCCTCATATTAGCTGGTCTATGCTGTGTGGTTGGTAGTCCAGCATCTGAGAGATCTCAGAGGTACAGGTTAACTGAGACTGCTGGTCCCACTATAGGGTGAGCCTCCTCCTCAGCTTCTTCCAGCTTTTCCCTAATTCAACCACAGGGGTCAGCAGCTTCTGTCCATTGGTTGAGTGTAAATTTCTACATCTGACTCTTTTAGCTGCTTGTTGGGTCTCTCGGAGGGCAGTCATGATAGGTCCCTTTTTTGTGAACACCCCATAGCCTCTATAGTAGTGCGAGGACTTGGGACTTCCCCTTGAGCTGGATCCGGCTTTGGGCCTGTCACTGGACCTTCTTTTCCTCAGGCTCCTTTATATTTCCATCCCTGAAGTTCTTTCAGTCAGGAACAATTACAGGTCAGAAATTTTGACTGTGGGATGGCAACCCCATCCCTCACTTGATAATAAGTCAATTCCCTAGGAAAACTATTCAATTAAGAATAACTTACCACAAAATAAAATATTTGAGGGTATATGTAAATTAAGTGAAAGCCCTCTCTAACAAAAATTTCAAGATATTGTAATGGCAAACCGTAGAAGACACTAGATGGACTATTGTGCAAATGTATATACTGCCAAACTTACATGCAGTAGTAATTCAATAACTGTCAAAATCCCCATTTCATTCATCAACATTTTAGAAAAAATGTAAGCGTACATATAAAAGACATAATGACCAAACATAAGCAGAGGAGTAAGAACAATGGAGGAAGTACCACAATATACAATCTCGAAATACAGTCTGTCACTGGCATAAAAATAGGCAGGTAGATCAATGAATTAGAAAAGAGGAGTCATGAAGGCGTTTGCAACACCAAGAAGAACAACAATATCAACCAGCCAGACCCAACCAGAGCTCTCGGAGACCAAACCACCAACCAATGTGTACACCTGGAGGGGCCCATGACTCCAGTCAGATATGTAGCAGAGGATGGCATAGTTCAGCATCAAGAGGAGGAAAAGCCCTTGGTACTGTGAAGGTTTGTTTCCAATGTAGGGGAATGCCATGGCGTGGAGGTTGCAGTGGATGGGGGGGAGCGGGAGCATCCTCATAGGAGTAAGGGGAGGGCGGGTATGGAAGGGGTGGAAGGAAAACATTTGAAATATAAATACATAGAATATCCAAGAAAAATAAAATTAAAAAAGAGGAAAAGGGAGTCAAAAGTAAGTCTGCAAAGTTATGCTCAGTTAATATTTGAGAAAAAAGAAAGATTACTTTGGAAAAATAAAGAGCATAATTAAAATCTGGTGCTGGCAAAACTGGATTCAATGTGCACAGGAAGAAAAGTTAGATTCGTGTCTTTTAACTTATGACATTCAATTCAAAATTGTTTAAATACCTTAATTTAAAGACTGAAACTTTTAAAAGAAAATGCAGATGTCTTTCAAATATTGAGGAAAGCAAGAGTAGATCTCCAAATGCATAGAGACTAGCTACAAATAAAACAGATGTGACCACATGACAATAAAACCTTTCACACATTAAGGGAAACCATCAATAAATTTGACAGCCAGCCTAAAAATTGAAGAAATTCTCTATCAGCTATATGTCTGACAATGGTATAAAAGCCAGATTTTCAAAAAAGAAAACAAATTAAACATCACAAAAATGAAACTGCCAGAAAACAAAAAATAAAATGATGGAAGCCACCTAGGGAAAACAATGGCAATAAACTTTCCTGGAGATGGCCCACCATTTTGTATGTCTGTGATCGCTGAACTCTGGAGAGGTATAGCCCCAGAGACTTCATTCCAGCATTGTTTCTCACTGTTGATAAGGCTGTCCTGCCAGTGTGACATAACCTAAAGATTCTTGGGCATGAGCCCAGCCTATTAGGAAAATTTCTTGCAGATCAACATAAAGATGAACTTTCATGAATTGATGTTTTTTAGATAATGAATGACTCTATAGAATTCCTGATTTGATTAAAATGATTTTAGAAATATGTAGGTGGAAACAATAAAAAAAAAACAATGTCAAGTTCTATGACCTGTTGTAACTGTGTAGGAGTTAAATGAATTGCATAGGCTGGCAATTTTGGTGAGTAATATTTTTATTAAATTTGTAAATAAAATTTATAACCATGAAAAGAAATTTACAACAAATACATTAATATTTTGCTTTAATTTAAAGCTAAAACTCTACCCACTAAGTAAGGTACCTATTTGATGAGACCTAGTATAAATAACAAGGATGGGGTGGGTAGAAGAATTATATTCTCAACCTGACTATGACCTGAACTGCAGCAGAGTCTGCTGCCTGAGGCTGTGATTTCAGCAAGAAAAACAACTAGGAACTTTGAGAAGTTCTGATATATCCTGGGATCTCATACAAAGTTTTCTATATGCCCAGGAAGATCCCAAGGAAGTACTAAAAGGGCAGTGTACCACTCTCTCATTTCTGATTGTTTTCATATATTTCCTCTTTTTGAATGAAAAAATTTTCAAAACCAAATTCCTCCGTGGATATTCTGGCCGTTGTATACCACAACTCGTGGTTTTTTCATTTTTTCTTCATGTTAAAATACTTTGTAATGTCCTTTGTGACTTCTTTGAAGTATTGACTATTTATAAAATGATTTTAATATCTCCATAAGTGTGAATTACACAAAATTGCTTTAGTTTTTATGCTTTATTTAATTTCATAAGGTAATAAAATACAATCTATATTACTTAAACAGCCTTCAATATGTTGTTATCCAAAGATGTTGTTATCCAAAGGTATTTTAACATTGAAATCTCTGAACAATTTCAAGAACAAATTGAAATAAATTATTTTTCTCATAAAACAAAGGCTGATGACAACCCTATGCATGCGTGTGTGTGTGCACGCACTCACACACACACACACACACACACATGCACGCACACACACGCGCGCGCGCACACACACACACACACACACACACACAAACACACAAAAATAAGACTAGGCACCTCACCTCATACTAGGGCTGAACAACCGAGTAGTAGAAAAAGAGTACAAAAACCAAGAACCTGTGTCAGAAACAGCCCCACTCACTCTGCTTGGTGTTCTACAAAAGATTAAGGTACACAAATATAACCTTTATGCAGATGGCCTAGACTACAATCATGTAGGCTCTCTGGCTGTCGGTTCAGTCTCAGTGATGCCCTATGAGCAGAGATTTATTGATTCTTGGGGTTTCCTGGTAGTGTCCTTTACTTTTCTGGTTCCTATGATCTTTCCTCCCTCCTCAGAGTATTCAACAGTTTCCACCTAATGGCTATTGGTCTTTGTATCTGTTTTCATCAGTTGCTAAACTCTCTCTCTCTCTCTCTCTCTCTCTCTCTCTCTCTCTCTCTCTCTCTCTCTCATGCTGCTTATTCCAGGTTCCCATCTCATATAGCAGAATATTCTTAGGAATGTTTTATATGTTTTGTTTTGTTTTGTTTTTTAACATCGGAGTGGCCAACCCATGACTGATGTTTCCACAAATTCTGTGTCACATTTACCCAAGCACATCTTAGAGACAGGACAAATTGTAGGTTTAAGGTTTCGTAGTTGTGTTGGTGTTCCCATACCTGCATTAGAAGTCTTGCCTGGTTAGTCAGAGTCTTAGCTAGGGTCTCCCAATTAAATTGCTGTGAGTTTCCATTGCACTAGCTTTCAACATTGCCCTGCCAATTCTAGTTGTCGATCCCAGGTTTCTCTCCCTCCATACTCCCCAACCTTATCACTGTCCCCAACCCCACTAATCCTTAGTTTATTCACAATATCTTTTATTTCTGCTCTCCAGGAACATTCATGCATCCTCTCCTGGAGCCATACTTGGTACCTAGAATCTATGGGTCTGTGGATTGTAACATGATAACCCAATACTTTTTGTATACATGTGTAAGTGAGTACATACAAGGTTTATCTTTCTAGGCTTACTTAGACTGGGTTACCTCACTCAAAATGATTTTTTCCCACTTCTACCCATTTGCCTACAAAATTTGTGGTGGAATATTTTTGTAATAGCTGAGTAATACTTCTTTATATAAATATATTTTCTTTATCCATTCTTTGGTTGAGAGACAGCTAGATTGTTTACCCATTTCTGGTCAATAAAAATAAACATATGGACATAGTTGATCAAGTCCAATAGTAGAATATCTGGCTCTTGAAGTATACATATTCCCATATTTCAGAGAAACTTGCAATATTGATTTCCAAAGTAGCTGTGTAAGTTTTCACTCCCACAAGAAGCGCAGGAGTCTTCCCCTTGATCCACAACCCTGTAAGCATCAGTGATCACTAAGCTTTTTGATCTTAGCCATTCTGACAGGTTTAAGATTGGATCTCAGAATCTTTTTGATATGTATTTCCCTGGTGGCTAAGATTTCAACATTTCTTTAAGTGCTTCTCAGACATCTGCGATTCCTTTGCTGGAAACACCATTTAGTTCTGTGATTTGATTGGATTATTAGGTGTTAATGTCAGATTCCTGAGTTCTTTACATCTTTTTATCATCTATAATATATCTATCTATCTATCTATCTATCTATCTATCTATCTATCTATCTATCTATCTATCTATCTATCTATCTATCTATGTATCATCTACCTACCTACTGTCTGTCTATCTACTGTCTGTCTACTTATCTGCCTACCTGTATATCTATCATCAACTTATCTACCTATACTCTCTGTCAAATGTTGGATTGTCATAAATTTTTGCCTATTGTGTAGGCTTATGTTTTAAAATATGGACAGCATCCTCTGTCTTACAGAAGATTTTCAGTTTTACGAGGTCCCATTTATTAATAGTAGATCTTAGTGCCTACACTATTGGTGTTCTGGTTAGAAAGTTGTCTCCCATGATTCCTACTGAATCTTCTAACATATTCAGTGTATCTGGTTTTATATTGAGATCGTGGTCCCACTTGGACTAGAATTTTGTGCAGGAGGAAAAATATAGATATATTTGCATTTTTAATGGATGACATCTAGTTAGAACAACAAAATTTATTGAAGCTGCTTTTTTTGTCACTGTATAATTATTGCTTCTTTCTCAAAAATTCATGTATCCATAGGTGTATGTATTCATATACGGGTCTCCAGTTCTGTTCCATATATCAAACTGTCTGTTTTTTGACAATACTGCGTGGATTTTATTACTATAGAATCAGGATTTGTGATACTTCCACAATTCTTTTCTTGTTTAGAAAGGTTAACTATACTTGAGTTTGGATTGTTTTGTTTAGTTTTCCATATGAGATTCAATTTCTTTCAAGGTCTAATAGAATTGTATTGGAATTTTGACAAGGATTACATTTTGTAAGATGAACATTTTCCACATGTAAATCATACTGGTCCATGAGCATGTGAGATTGTTCCATCTTCTGACATCTTCTTCATTTTGAACTTGAACTTCTTCACTTGAACTTCTTGTCATACAAGACTTTAATTTGTTTGATTATAGTTATACCAAGACATGTTATATAATTTGTGTTTATTGTGAAGCATACTGTTTCCCTGGTTTCTCTCTCAGACAATTTGTCATTAGAATATACAAGAAGAATTACTAATTTTTTAGATAATCTTTTATGCAGCCACTTCCTTGAAGGTGTTTATCGTTTATCAGCTGTAGAATTTTTTGAGTACACTATCATATCATTTGCAAATAATGATACTTTGACTTCTTCCTTTCTAATATATACATACCCACATGATCTCCTTCAGTTGTTTCATTGCTTTAGCTAGAATCTGAATTATTCTATTGAACAGATGTGGAAAGCCTGACACCCTTGTATTGTTTCTAATTTTAATGGAATTGCTTTGTGTTTCTCTCCATTTAGTTTGCTGTTGGTTATTAGCTTACTGTAAATTGTTTTTACTATGCTTTCCAATTTTGTGAAGTAGAGATTTTTGAAGTATAGCCTAATGACTCTTTGGATATTGTCAGTGTTTGTTATGTATCCCTTTTATTTCTGATTTTTTATTTGATTATTCCCTCTGCCTGTAATTAATTTAGATAAAGGGTTTGTCTGTTTATTGTGTTGATTCATTCTATTATTAGTTTTGTTGCTGTTTTGTTGATTTCTGCCCTTAGTTTTATAATTTCCTGCACTCTATTATTTGCTTTTATTTTTTTTCTATAGATTACAGGTGTGCTGTTAAGTTGCTAGTATGAGATTTCTCTAATTTCTTCATGAAGGCACTTGGTGCTATATATTTTCTTCCAGCATTACTTTTATTGTATTACGTAAGTTTGGATATAGTGTGCCTTCCTTGTAATTGAATTCTAGGAAGTCTGTAATTCTTAAAAAAATTATTTTTGCTTTCACCCAGTAGTCATTCAGTAAGAGTTGCTCAGTTTCTATGAGTTTAAAGGCTTTTTGTTGTTTCTCTTGCTATTGAAATCCAGCTTTAGTTCCTGGAGTTCTGATAGGGTATACCAGATATTTACAATTCTCTTGTATCTCTGGGGTGTTACTTTGTGTCCTAGTATCTGGTCGATTTTAGAAAAGGTTCTGTGTGGTACTGAGAAGACATATTCTTCTTTGTTTAGGTAAAATGTTCTATAGATATCTGTTAGCTCTATTTTAGTCATAATATCTGTTAACTCCATTATTTCTCTGTTTACTTTTGTCTCGATGACTTGTCCATTGGTGAGAGGCAGGTATTAAAGTCTCCCATTACTAATTTACAGGATTCAATTGGTGATTTAAGCTTAGTCATGTTTCTCTTACAAATGTGCATGCTCTTGTATTTGGGCCATCAAATTGTGCAGTCAGCCTGGTGAAGTTTCCTTTGATAAGAATGATGTATTCTTCCCCTTATCATAATTATTGTTTTTATTATTGTTGTTGTTATTGTTGTTAAATTTGTTTGTACGTTTATTTTTTTTAGAAATTTGAATGGCTATAGTAGATTGCTTCTTGACTCCATTTGTTTAGAAAGTCTTACTTCAAGTCTTAGTTCTGAGACATAATGTCTATTTTTAATGGTGAATATATTTTTGTATTCAGCAGAAGTGCAAATCCTGTTTTCACAACCATTTTGTTAGAATGTGTCTTTTACTTTTTAATTGTGTTCATTGATATTGAAGATATCGTTGACAAATGATTGTTAATTCCTGTTGTTTTGTTGGTATTGTTCAGTCTGTTAAGTATGTGCATGTGTGGGTGTTCTTTTGGTTTTCTAGTATTTGAATATTTATATTGCCTATGTATAGTTTACCTCCTTGGGGTGAAGTTTTTCTTTTAGTAGTTCTGGATTTGTAGATAGAGATTGTTTAAATTCAACTTAGTTTTGGAATATCTTATTTTCTCTTGGTGATTCAAATTTTTCTGGGCCTGGTAGTCTGGGCTTGAATCTGTACTCTTTCAGATTCTGCTCAAAACCATCTGCTCAGGGGCTACTAGCTTTCGGAGTTTCCATTGAAAAGTTGGCTGTAATTCTAATAGACATACCTTTATATGTTATTCTTTTTATGTTGCTATTTTCCTTTGGAACTCTAAGAATTCTTTCTTTGTTAAGTGTTTTGATTACTTGATTTTTATGAGGGGAGGGGGTCTTCCTTTTTCTGCCCAATCTGTGTTGTGATCTCTATGCTTCTTTTAGTTTTATAGAATATTTTCTATGATTTTGTTGAAAATATTGTCTGGGTCTTTGAGCTGAGAATCTTCCTGCTCCTGCTCTTGCTCCTGCTTCTGCTTCTCCTCAGCCTCCTTTTCTTCCTCCTTCTAGTCCTTCTCCTTCCTTCTCCTTCTTCTTCTCTTCTTCCTCCTCCTTCTATTCCCTTTATTATAATTGTTCTTTTTATAGGTTCCCAGATTTCCTGGATGCGTTGTGTCGGAATTTTATCTTTAACATTTTCTTTGTCTGATTTATTTAAATCTTCCATCCTATTTTCAATGCCTGAGGTTTTTCTCTTCCTTTTCTTGTATTCTATGGGCACTGCTTGGGTTTGTCGTTCCTATTCATGTACCTAAAATTTTCATTTCCAAATTCCCCTCAGTTTGTGTTTTATTTCTACTATTTCCATATTCATTTCTTGAGCACCTTTATTTTTTATTTTTTCACTGTTTGCTTTTTCTTGACTTTAAAAAAAACAGAATTATTAATTTTCTCCAATTGTCTGCTTATGATTCCTGAATTTCCTTAAGTGGCTTATTAATTTTGCCCTAAGGACCTCTATAATCTTTACTATGTCTGTTTTAAGATCTTTTTCTTGTGTGTCTGTTATGCTGAAATATTCAGGGATTGCTGAACTAGGGTAGTTGGGTTGTTGTTTCCTGCTTTTTATACTGCTTTTAGGAGGTACTTACAGGTCTATGTAACAATTTCTGAGTTTATCTTTATCTGATTGGTGTTTTTGTTTATTGCCCCCCCCTTGTTTCTGTTTCCTTTATAATCTGTGTGACCTGGGCTTATACCAATCTGTGTGATCTTTGGTAAAACAGAGATTCTCTTCCCCAGTTGATGGCTGGCTGAATGTATCTAGAAGGGCACAGAACTTGTAGTATGTTTGGGGATGGTGAGATATTGAGAGAGTGGGGAAATAGGCAGCAGGCAGCCTTCATGGACTTCTCTTAGTCTTTGTGGTCTCTGGTAAAGCAGGGCGTCTCTGCCCCAATTATGGTTTGTGCTTGTAGTATACAAGTGGTTTCTTGTAGACTAGTAAGTCTTCACCTCACTTGAGGGCTGGATGTAGATATTAGAACAGTGGAGGACTTGGGATAAGGTAGGCAGAGGCTTACACAGGGGAGGAGTTTGGCAGACTATTAACCTTCCTGGACCTCTCCCACTCTGCTTTGTCTTTGGTAGGTCAGTGAGTCTCTACCCTTTTTGAAGGCTGGGAAACAGCAACAAGAAGCCCTGGGACTGCAAGGAAATGATGAGAAAGTGACAGCGTGTGAGAGGTTAGAAAACAGGCAGTCCAATTGGATTTCTCCTAGTCTGCAAAGTCTCTATAGAGTGGGAAAGCCTCTGGCGATGTCTGATAGAGCAGGTTGTCTATGTTTAGTTTGGATCTACTGTATGGCAGCAAGGAGGATGGGAGAATCACAATAGAATAATACATTTCAAAAATCATTTACTGCATACTGAAAGTAAGTGTATTTCAAATTATATTAAATATATAACTATATAACTATTAAGTGTTTCTCAAACATTTATGTTTCACCACATATGAACTCAGTTTAGTTCTACTTCTCATTTTGACTGGATTATTTTCTTTCTTGATGTTCAGGTGCTTGTTGTTATACTGGCTATGGATTTTTGTATATTGTGATTCTTAACCTATGCCACATGTATAATTAGTAAATACATTTATTTCCTGTTTTGTAGGTGGCCTGTTCGTTGAAAGTACTGTGATCTTTGTTGTAAGAAGTTCATTATCAGGGGTTGGGAATTTAGCTCAATGGTAGAGCCCTTGCCTGGAAGCGCAAGGCCCTGGTTCGGGCCCCAGCCCCGAAAAAAAAAAACCAAAAAAAAAAAAAAAAAAAAGGAAGTTCATTAGCATCATAATATTCAATTTATTATTTTCGGTCTTTTTGGCTGGGTTTTGTGCATACATTTTTACAACTAGAAAATCTCTTAGCAAATTTTTCCTCTAATGAATTCATAGTATCAGTATTGATGTTTAATTTTAGTTTGAAGTCTATTTTGTCTGATATTAAAATAGCTACACCTGATTTCTACAGGTAGCTCCATTCATTGGAATATCTTCCTATGCTTTAACACTAAGCATATCTGTCCTTGTGATGATGTGAGTTTCTTGGATAAAATTCTAATCCAATATGTTAGTATGTGTCTTTTATTTGTGTGATTCATATCATAACTTTTTAATCAATATGTATTCCTGTTATTTGTGTTGTCAAGGTTTGTCCCATACAGACATCAGTTAATTACTCTGGGCCTTTTTTTTTTCTGTGCTTGCTGAGTAGAGTCAATATATATCTTTTTAGATTAAAGTTTTTCTTGTACAGTCTTTTCCGTAACTGTCATGGTAGACATTCATAACATATATTTAGTACCAATGAAAGTTTAAAATTAATTTAAAGTATTCATTTTTGTTTACTGTCAATTACAACAGCAACACACTAAAATGCATTCACCCATAATATTTTTTAACTGAGTTACAAGATGAGTTAGATGAATTAATATTTTTATAATCACAAAATCTACCTAGGTTTATTTGCAAATTTAATATTTACTCCATTCCAAATTTGTTTCAGAAATTAATAAGCTAAACTTGATATGTAAAAATTTAAGAGATATGCAAGTAAAATACACAAACATACAGAAATATAAAAACAGAAGCCTGATTTCTCACTTTCAAAGTAGACTATAGAATTTTAACTATTAAGAGAGAGAGTCTGTATGTGAGTAAAGACATGGATGTAGTGCACTAGAACTGTTTAGTGCACATATAACCACAAAGGTATGATGACAGTTTTCAGCAAGCATGATAACTCATTATCATCATCACTTAACATGTTTCACTGGTTCAGACTGCATGACATTTTAGATGAGAAATAAAAAACTAATGTCTTTGTAGACCCAGCAGCAACCAATTTCTCGGCTTCTGTAGTGCAACTATGGCCGCTGTGGGTCTCCTCAGCCCATGATATGTTAGCTAATATAATAAGTCCTCTTTGTAATATAGACTAATTCTATATACACCCAAAGTTATAAGTTCAAAGACTTTAATTTAGCATAGACCCTAACTTCATAAATACCCCACATTAAGGTGTTCTTAAGACACTATTATGCTTTGGCAGGGCATATGCAATTAATAATTATAAAACAATAGGAGTATCTAATAAAGAGAGTAAATAAATGAGAGTAAATTTAATATTATTTTCCTATTATGAAGATAGTTTGGATGTCTATCATAATACTGACCCTGAGTTTCACTGTGATATTCCACAACTAAAATGAACATATTCTTGTTTATACATTTTTATTTTATTTTACACAATATAAGACCAATTGAGTTGAATAAAACATAATAGAAAATAATTTCAGGTTGATATCTGATTTGCTTATCACTGTATCCTATCCAGCATATAATAACTGCTGCACTATAACACACAGTCACGTCTGTATTTATTTTTTCAAAAATTTTATATATATAATGAAGCTGAAACCAGAAATATCTGCTACTTCACGGGCTGTGAGAGGCTAAATGTGAAAATTAGAATCTGAAACTTTTTAACCCGAGCTTTCCAAGTATTTATATGTTAAGTTTTAAATACAGAAAAATGTCAAAAATGCTACTCTACCATGGTTAAAATAGAGAGAGATCTTATAATTTAGTATTTTCAATTGAGAATTGGCAAAACCTGTGATCCTTACAAGAAACATGTCAAGAATCATCCTTAAAATTTCATTATGTAAGAAAATTCTTCAGTAAATATGTCATAAGCAAATAGTAAATAAACAACATTCCATTTACCAGGTAGAAGGTATAAAGTATTGATAAGGAATAAAATCATGTTAGATAGGGATAAATAGATGTCTATTAGCTCATTGAGAACTGTCCTGTGTATACTGTGACGATTAGCCCACTGTTAGGGCAACTAGAGATTTTGGCCTATATTTATAAAAATGTGTTAAATTTATACACATTCAAAGTCCTTTAAAAAGTTAAGTGGAAAGTAGCTGTGTGTATAAATATACACACAAATTTCACCTTAAAATAATTCCATGAAACGGGTTCATGATGTCGATTATTATTCTAATTCATCATAGGGTAATAGAGCCTCTATTAATATACTTGCTTTCATCAAGTAGAATAGCAAATAAATTACTTAGAATATAATATTGTTATTTTTAAGCTTGAGGGGAAAAATAACTATGGACTATGGAGTAAGTGTCAAAAAACACAGAAATTGATTACCTAAATTAACTTTGCTGTTAATGAATTTCCCATATAATTAAGTATATAAGTCACAAGCTTGGGAAGTGATAAATTGCCAGAGGAGATCATAGTCACATATGAAATGACTAAATGTGGAAATAGCATCAGCCATTATATATAAACTATAAACATAAAAAAGGACTAAAAATTAGATTAAGCTTCAACAAAGCTTCCTGGTAGAAGGTAGTAGACCTTGTATATACTGCCCCATTCTTTTTATCATGAGAGGAGACAGTCAATGTTGGGTGCTTAGCAGGAATGATAACTGTATAGTTCTCCCAGGATCCCAAGATAGATAACGATGAAGGTTTAGGGAGAATAGTAGTCACAAATTTAAAAGATTTTTTTAATAGAATTTAAAAGTGAGTATAATCATATCTCTCTTCTCCCATTTAAACTTCTTTCAAGCTGGGTAGATCACAAATTCATGTGAAGTAAAATTCCTGTCTAATCGGGTGCCCCAAATGTCTCACCTGTGCTATTTGCTGTGAAGAGTAGTGTCACTAGGACAATCAGAGTTCAGTATCACCCCAAAATGAGTTCCAATATGTATAGCGTAAAATGTTGGTCTGTAGAATACATTCGTTGAAGCCCCTGGTTTTGTTTTCAGTGACCTTCCTTCAAGCTTACCATTGCAAAGATATACATAAAAATAATTGGTAAAACTTGAGAACTGAAAAAGTGACTTTCATATGCTAAAATATATGGCAAGATTCAAGCAAACAGATGGAATAAACAGTAGGAGGACAGAAATTGAAAAATGTTATTTGATTAGCCCAAGCAACACCATATGACATTGGTTTTGAAATGACAATGTGTACATGTTCTCAAACTCTTCAGATGAAACTTATTAGTGCCGCGAGCCAATAGAATTTCAACAGTGATGTTTCGTTGTTTCTGATATTCTCAGTGCTATACCATTTGCTGTCACCTACTTTTACTCTTTAAACTATAAGCTGAGAATTTCAAAAGTGCTTTAGATGGCCACTGTAGATTTAAAATGTATTTTAAAAAATAATGCTAATGTGTTGACATGAATCAACTGTACAGAATGTGAAATCTGAAGCTCCCATATGGTAAATAGACAATAGCAAAAAACACATCATTTTAAGCATCTTGAAATGGTTCCAAACTGACAGAGACCATTTATAGCCTGTCAATATAATCTTTGCAGTTTCAATTGAATACCAAAGTAAGAATCTGAAGAATATATATTTTCAGTTTAATGTTGATTGTTCTACTTTTACTTAAAACTAGACACTGAATATATGACACATTTTATCCTATGGATAATTTCAATTATGTGGTTTCTATGGCATGCTAAAATAATATATTGCATGTAGAATATTTTTACATTATGTTTTTTAAATTTGAATAGAATCACATTTCTTCTTCCTTCGGGATTTCTTCATACTGAGTTCTAGAAAATAAAAATACTATACTTCATTAAAAATTTTTCTTACTATTCCTTTGAATCACTAATTTCAATTTGGTTTAATCAAGACTTTAGTCTGACATTAAAAACTGATTAAGTCATTATGACATTTTCAGACTGCAAACACATTCCATTCCATTTTGTTCTATAAAAATATAAAGGCAGTAAAACGATTTAAGTATAATACTGTCTGGTGGGAGTGGTGGCACCCACCTTTAATCCGATTCCAGGGAGGATGTAGCAGGTGGATCTCTGAATTCTAAACCAACACCAGTCCACACTGTAAATTAGCCCCAGTCACAAAATGAAAAAAAAAAAAAGGATACTGTCAAGCTAAACATGCTCATATTTCATGTTTAGGTTAATAATACTATGCTGGTTGGTATTGTGGTTTATAAATGTCATTCTAGGTAGGACAATGGTTGCTTTCCTTTTTTGGAGGTATGCATGGAGACTTCTAGTTCAATTACAGATATTCTTTGGAGAAAAGTCTGTCAGGTCAGATCAGGCTCAGGTCATCTGGCTCTTGTGTCTGAAGTAAATGTCTTTAGCAAGAGTGGCTTACCTTCTAACACTGAGAAACAGCTGGTAGCAAGAGCAATAGTTTATAATATTCTGGGAGTCTTCTGGACAACTCTGACCAACGACTGAAAAGGTTTCTCATGGCTGCTGTTGAAGTTTTTCTTAGACTCTATAGAGCTCTTGGCTGGAACGTCTTCAAATCAGAAGGGTGAATTTTGTTTAATCTATCCTTATATAAATACGCAGACTTATATATATTACATATAATTTTAGGTGAGAAGATAATGTGATTCCTTATAAAATATTTGGACGCTATCACCTTTATTGTACCTCCTGTTTCCTTTTCTATTTATTTTCCTCCAACCTTCATAACTTTTTACCTTTTCTTTTTCAAACCACTTTTGCAGTACATTTCTGTGTCTTCTGCTCCCCTGAACGGTTTTCGTTAACATTCCAGGTTTCTCTGAAGTTATATATCTAAATCTGAAGATTTGAAACTAGGAAGTACAGATGAAAGAGTATTTATATTTGTAATTTTGGGTATGATTATATCACTCAGTGTGACATTCACTTGTCCTTTGTTTATCTAAAAAATTAATGATTTTGTTTTTATTTAAGAACAAATATTTTCAAGCATCATTTATTAGGAACGCTGTCTTTTTACCAGTGTGCAACATTGTCATCTTTTTTTCAATAAGGTATCTATAATTACATGCCTTCATGTTTCTGTCTTTGATTTTGTTTCATTGTTGTATACATCCTTTTTATGTTAATACCATATTAATTTTGTCACTTTGGGTTTGTAATATATTTTTAGGTCAGCAATGCTAATACTTCTGTTTTTTTTTTATTGTTGTTTTGTTTACCCTGGGACATTTATGGTCCCATAGGTCTTTTTACTATTTTTGTAAAGAATGTTATATTGATTTCAATTGTGATTGTATTCAAGCTGTAAGTGGATTTTGCATTTGATGTGATATCCTACCACTGCTAACTTTTAACTTAGCTTCATTTCTCAAAAATAAAATAATCAGTATGATTTCTCTAACTTTCATTCTTTGTATTTCCTTCTTCCACTTACACATCCCTTTAAACTTATTTCTATATTTATGTCTCAACATTCTATAGATTTTTCAAAACGTATTTTTACACTTAATAAAATATAATGCCAAATATTGCAGATTTTCTATACAATTAGTTTCCCTTTCCTGTATCAACAATCAAAACAGTAAAAAAAATCTTAAAAATGGGGATTTTTTAACCATAAATTTCCTATAATCTTTTACAAAGCTCTGTACTTTCAGTAGTAGCACAGAGACAATTCTTAGCTAAAACTTCGTTAGTTTGCTTTTAGTCACTGTGACAAAATAAATGAGAAGAGAAATTTTAAGAAAAGAAAAAAGATCTGAGCTTATTCTCCATGAAACAGAAAACCTTTCTTCTCAGTATTTTAGATGGTCACTAGACTTTCTCCAGCACTGTTACAGCTGCATGTGCCTTGCTATATACAGAAGCAAAAACTACAAGTTAGGAAATCTCCTTACATAGAAAAAGGAGACAGAATTTTTTAATGTATTACTATTAGGAGAATATTGGTCTAATTGCAGCATAACTTAACAACCACAATAACAATGTCTAGACATGTTAGAAAACAGATACAAAACATGGGTTAGAGAAGATCAATATTTTTACAGAAGAAAATGTACTCTAACAAAATTGGAACATGCATATTGCTATATTTAAGAACCTAAGTAAATGGTTATAAAAGTTGCTATGAAGAAAACTTTAGGGAACAAATATAATATTGACATCTAGCTATTATAAAATTAGATAACTAGATTTAAATCACCTTTTCCATTAGTATCAACACAAAAGAGCAAAAAAGTATACCAATGTAATCCAGAATTCTAAAGTACATTTTATTGAATAGTAAACATATATATATATATGTATATGTGTGTGTGTGTATATATATATATATATATACTTTAATAAATATAAACATTAAAGTCCACAATTAATGATTAGATAAAAATTACTGGCTCATTTATCACACAGTATCAGCAGAAGTTCGCACTCTATAGTAACTTGATTCCTACTGACTCCAAGTTTTTAACCTTGTTACTGAAAATCCAAACTCCTTTCTGAATAAAGCTTTACGTAAAGCTTAGCTAGGTTTGGCAAGCTTTGCTTACCACCACACCAAGTGCATACTCTTCTGGGGAATTAGCAGCAGCTCTGCACTCTGCTTCTTGAGGTTATTTCCAGCTGATATCTCATCACCTCAGTTCCTAAGCAAGTTAAAGTCAGTTTGTATTACGTACTGTTATTTTGAGTTGGCAGTTTCCCAATGATCCCTAGTCTCCATTCCATTTTCTTCTTGCTCTTAAAGTCTCTTTCAGAGTCATCTTGTGCTCATTTCCTGCAGTTTTTCTTCATTGGTGGCTAGAACTAGCAATATTTCTGAAGTAAGCTTAAACTATTCGTTAGTCTTTAGTGTATCCCTAACTTTAAATGTCAAATCTGACAAAATGTCAAATTCTGCAGACATTGCTTAAGGGAGAGTCATAGCAACTAATACAAAATATATTTTCAAGAAGTAAGTGTATGGTATAAGTATATGTGATCTCATTAAAATTATAGTTGCTCATTTATTTACACTGAAATTAATAGTTTATTTGAACAGAAGCAAATCAGATTTTAAAATAAAACCAACATCCTTTAATTTTTGTTTAAAATAAAAACTATATATTTCAAAGGCTATTAAGTGGCTTCCTTAATTTTGATGAGGAGAAAAGTCAAACATCCAATAATAAATATCAAAAATTCAAGGTTACACTGAAATCTCGCCAACTAAAATTACCAAAAGACAAGCTTGGGGAAGTCCATTTGATTTGTTTATAAATTGTCACTGTACAAAAGCATTCATATTGGGCTAGAGAGATCTCTCAGTGGTCAAGAGCACTAGTAGCTGCTCCAGGAGAACTCAACTACACTCCCAGTATCCATAGGGTGACTCACAAACCATGTCTAACTCCAGTACAAGAAGATCTGACACTCTTTTCTCTTTTCAGCAAATAATTTCATACACCTTTTGTACAGCCTGAAATGTTGAGTCATAAGACACAAAAAGGTCAATTGTTTTCTGTGATCATACACATTCACGCCATGGCCCATGTGGAATCCTGAGTACAATGTAAGAAGTGACGTGGTTCTCTTCTTCTAACATGAGATATTTAATAACGAACCTTAAGGTCTTAGGCAGAGGGGCAAGAAACACTGTCAGCTAAATGATCTTCCTCGGCAACAGGTTTAATTGTTTTTGATGTTGTTGTAGTAATATATCATGTTTTAAGGTAATGCAACATAATTCTTATGTGTAAACCAATTTTTACTTAGGTGAAAGGCTTTCTAAGAACATACCCTCCTAGTCAGTGTTCTATTGCTCTGAAGTGACACCTCGACCATGTAAAATAGTCTTATAAAAAGGGACTTGGGTACTGCTTAAACTTTCAGAGGTTTAGATCATTTTCCCTGTGACAGGGAACATGGTGACAGGAGTCAGATATAGCACTAAAAAGAAAGCGAGCTGAGACTTCTATACCAGGATCTAGAGACGGGGTAAGAGAAAGACAGTCCTCAAAGCCCACCTGAAATGACACAGTCTCTATCAAGGCACACTTACTCTGAGAAGGCCACACCTTCTAATCCCTCCCATGGAAGGCGACATTCTGATGACTAAGCGTTCAAACACACAATCTTTTAGATGCCACTCTTATTTAAACTACCACACATTTAAAAAAGATTAAACCTAAAAGAAAAAAAAAGACAAGTTTTTATTTTAGCACTAGATAGGTGATTCTTCTATGATTATCAAACTAATGAAATTTCTCTGGCATGCTGCTGTGTAATAACTCTTAATTGTTTTCTTTTATCTCTCTCAATTCCTCCCAGACCCTTCACATTACCCCACCCACCAAGCTTCATTTTTTTTCTGCTTAGAAAACACACAAAAGACATACATATTCTGACATTTATACAACTATACAACTGAAACACTTTGAGAATAAAAAAAGGCCTTCTTACATATTGACTTCAATTAATACTTTGTTAGATTTGTGAAACCAAAGCTGCCAAATTCATCCTTTTTTAAGACACACATTACAAAATGATTGGTTAGCATAGTTACTGTTCTCCAATAATATAGTTTAGGAAACAAAGCAATCCCCCACTCGCATGGAAACTATCTTAGACCACATTTTTAAAGTAAATTCGCTTTTAATTTTATGTGTGTACTCTATTTACATAAATCCCCCCTCTCTCTATTCTCATCAACCACTTCAGTGTCTTCTCCTGGCTTCTAAAATCCATTGCTTTATATTGTTTATTGTTGTTACAAACACACACACACACACACACACACACACACACACACACACACACACACACACACACAGGTTTAGAAGCCATCACTTGATATTGAACAATGTATTAAGGGGCTCATCTCTAGGGAAGACTAATTCTTTCTCAGCAACCTGTGAATAACTTTAGTTCTTCATTTATTCCTGGGGCCCTGTGAGATCTCTCCTGCCCACCTTTAGACTACCTTTTTAATGTAACTGTATATAATTACTTAGGCCTAACTATTTAGGTTTTAAATATCTTTAGATGATCTGAAACTAAGTATGGTTAAATATACTGATTTTTCACAGATTTGGGGACATAGAGACAGGAGGATCAGGAATCTTACAAGTCTTATCTTACATCTGTGACAACTTACAAGACAGTCTGAGCCACATGATTTGTGTCAAAATATTAAAGAGAAACAGGGAGTGGGAAGTAAATTCTGCAATATGTTATAGAATTAGTAACAGTGTATCTCGCAGAGTTTCTACTATTTATCTTATTTCTAAAATGCAAATGAAAAGATTTAAGTGCCCACTGCAAAGCATCATGGATTATGCGTTATAGTAAGGCAACTTCTACACTTGATCTTTTTAGAATTTTTACAGCAATGAAAATCTCTATGACCTTTTCCTTGTGGACAATTGCTAAATCCTCCCCGTTTCTCTCTCCCTCCCTCCTTTCTAGATTACCAATTTAATCTTTGTTTTCATACTGAAAATGTGTTGCTTTCTCTAGGAAAATTCTTATAAAATACTTTTACAACAAATCTGATTATCTTTTTAAATGGACTCATAAAATAATTATATGAGAACTTACACACATATAACCATTTTCTTTGTAATTATTCATCTTTTTTTCTCATGTAATAAAGAATTTAGTTGAAAATTAACTCACTATTACAACACCCAAAATTATACACTTGACCCTAGGGAGAGAGATTAAGCATTCTTTCCAAAATCATCCTGACCTATTCCTTCCCCCCAACTTCCACTAAACCACTAAAAAGCAAGGAATTTTCCTGACTCCTGGTCCTACTCCCTTGTTTCTTTGATGTTTTAGCACTTTTTATTCTAACTCTTTACTTCTGTCTCAATAGATGTTTTCCTTCTGGGAAGTTTTGAAAGATGCCTGAAGTAGAAAATAGTTTATGAAAATTGCTTTACTCATCTTCAAATCTCCACATTGTTCTAGCAAATTTTGTTTTCCTTAACTTTTTCCACATATCTTTGGAGACAGTAAGAATGAAAACTGGTATTTATTTGTCTCTACCTGATAATATAAGTTGTTATAAAGGAATTGCCTATATGAGGTTACTTTTATAAAAACTTTATAAATATTATCTACAAGTCTTAAGTAATTCAAAATGAACAATGTCAAAATAAAAATGTTAATGTTCTAGAACACCAGGATCAATTCCAAATAAAATTAACATGTTTGGAATAATCTGGAACTGCTTCTTTTTTTAATGTTATTATCTCTCATGGAGTAAAGTATGAAACTTCAAAGCACTGCTAATGACAAAGGTTGACTTCCCTAACTTTTTCCCTATGTCTTTTATGGATGGTAATGTCATCCCTGAAATTTTGGATCAAACACTGAAGGATGTTTCCTGAGAGGTTTTGCCAGAGCCTACTGATACAGATGAGTATGCTTGCAGCTAACCATCAGACTGAACGTGGGGACCCCAATGGAGGAGGTAGAGAAAGGACTGAAGGAGATGAAGGGGTTTACAACCCCATAGGAAGAACAACAACATCAAGCAACCAGATCCCACTCTTACCCAGAGCTAACGAACACCAAGCCACAAACCAAAGAGCACACATAAAGAGACCCATGGCTCCTGCAGCATATGTAGCAGAGGATGGTATTGTCTGGCATCAATAGGAGGAGAAGCCCTTGATCCTGTGAAGACTTGTTTCCCCAGTATGGGGAAATGCCAGGATGATGAGCTGGGAGTGAGTAGGTAGGATGAAGAGCATCCTCATAGAAGCAGGAGGAGAAGGAATGGGAGATGGGGGGACCAGTTAAGGGGATAATATTTGAAATGCAAATACATCAAATATCCAATAAAAACCAGTAACAGTTAAGCAATTTGTCCTAGTATTTTAAATAATGCTCTGCTTTCCTAACATCCAGGCTACATCTCTGTATTTGCATCTTTCTTTTTGCCTTTCAATTATCCATTTTTCCCCTTAAAAAATCTGAATTACACTAGAAGTATAAAATCAGCAATGAGAATAGAATCTTTATAATACTCATATTTCATTCTTTTGAGCTGTGGAAATTGATGTAATAATGATCAAGAACATGAAATTCCTGGTGACTGATTTGAATGCTTTGTTTACTTTGTAACTCATATGAGTTCAGGTCTGTGATTCCACCACGTGGATTTCAGAGACATACATCATTAAACTTCCCAATCAGCGCCTCCAACTAGCCTTTTCACTGATCCTTGTATGTCACTTTAAATTTGTCTTTATTTTTTTCCATATCTATATTCTTCTGAGGTACTCATCAAAGTCTGAGGTACTAATCAAAAACTAACCATACCCTAAAAACGACAATAAAATAACCAAAGGAAACATTAAATTAAATGTGATTTGTATCCCTGAGTTGAAAAAGGCAGATTTTTTTCATATTTTTTCAGATAAGGGTTTGAAAATGGTTGAAGGAAGACCCCAGACTCATATAATATGTGAACACAAAGAGCATATATTCTGTAGAAACGGCCAGAGTGTGGTGGTTAACAATTCTTCCTCATGGAGACCCTAAAGGCAAACAGGTCTTCTTAAAGGGAATTAGGAGACCTTTCTAGAAGAGTTAGGTAATCTAAAATTGCATTGGTAGGTCTTGGCAGCAGTTGGGAGTGGGGAGATCACAGGGTCTGCTTCTGATTGGCCTATGCCAGGTGAAAGGTGTTCTGCATGCCTGTGTAGTGAACGTTTAAACACAGGATGCCCAGCACGGATGGCCCATCCTGAGATAAGATATTTTCCCATTCCATTGGTTATCCCTAGGCTGTTCTTTGGGAGGTGGTTTTATGAACTCATTCCTGGAGCTGGTGCTTTATGACCTTCTTTTCAAAATCAAGCCTGATCCTTAAATGGAGACAAATGGGGTTTATGCTATCTTTTCAAGTTCGATGTTTTTCCTAAAATTGCTGCTTATTCTTATCTCTTAAAGGAACTGTCATCATCTGACATAAAAACTGTTCATTTCCTTTTATTCTGCAGTGAGTGATCATGGGTAATACCATAACCTCTTATATCACATTCCAAAGAGGTCACTGGAACATTTGCTCACCAAACTTTTATAACAACAGTGCCAATGTTACTGAAATCAGCCAAGAGAACTGATATCTTGTGTGTTAGTTTGGTAGTGCTTTTGTGTTTTGTCATTTTTAGTACAGAGATACTCTGCAATGAAATCCTTTCAATATTTTATTGAATTTTATTCTTTATGTCTGATTGAGTACTGGAAAACCTTTCAAAAGGTTAATCCTAGAGGACTCAGACACTAGAAGGAATATACCAACTAAAACCAGCCTGAAAGAAATCATTAGTTCTAGTGATTTGGAACTTTTTAGTTTTAATCAAGCTTTCTTTTTAAACTATTCTGTTGTTCATTTTAAAGTTAGTAAGAAGAACAACTAAAAACACATGGCATTCCAAAATGAAATGAAAATGAGAGACAAATCCTTTTTCGAAGCAAAGAACAATAATTCAAATGCCTCCCACTCCACCAGCCAAAGGGAAAGTCATTGTTTGGCTTCCCATTCTTTCATTAGCATTTTATGAACGCAGGGCAGGAGACCAGCAGAGGGCTGGTAATCTAAGCACAAACAAGGTTACTGCAACCTCCTAGATTTCAAAGGGACTGCCTATAGGCAGCCCTCTCTTCAGATAAGGGAAAAGCAAGATTCAGAGAAAGGTATTTTCCATTATAAAGGCTTTTAACAACGAGAACAAAGAAAAAAGAAGTGTCTATTAGGCTTTAGATGTAGAAATGTTGTCATAGAGAAAGTATTATTCATCAGAGGATGGCAACACAAAAGGAAAGGGAAAAAGAAAAGCAGCATCTGAGTTGAATAAGAAGTTCTGAATATGTTAGGAAGATGATAACGCTCTACTTATAGCTATTTAGTATGTACATATATGATGAAACTTGAAACCTCTCCTAATGTAAAAACTAACAGCACATATATTATCTGTTGCTTTATAAAATTTGTTTCATTGAAGGGAAATAGTTATTATTTTGTTGCCTGTACTATTTTGTAAATTCTTATCATAAATTGTGGCAAGTTTAAGTTACAAATTAATTTAAGGGAGGGGGCATTTCCTGGTGGTCATTCCGGAAAGATATGTGAACCTTTTTCCTGTAGTGGAATCTGATGGTTTTCTTAGTTTTTGGTTTGGTGGGAGCTATTGGTCTGCTAGGTCAATAGATTTCAGAAGGATTTATCTATAAGTCACAAGGTGTTCAGACACAGAGCTTTCAAGGAATTGCTATTTTGGACACCTCGCTTCCTGAAGATAACATCTTTAAACTTCAGACCTGTGATATTCCAATTTTTCTTCAGCAGTGCAGTTCAAATCAAGTGAATCAGTTTCTGGTTTTCAGAAATTCTTCCTCATAATATCCAAGAACCCAGAACATTAGAAAAAGCCCCTTCTTCTCAATGGTACAGTGAAAGTTAGCTCACTTACATAAATGTATTTACTACGTAAATAAAAGTAGAACAAAACAAACCCATATAGTTCATCATAGTTACAGGAGATGATGCAAAGAATGATTGTCCCATCGGCTTTGGGTGGATGTCCTTGATATCCTGACCTATCTGTACAGTTTCCTACCAGTCTCCTCACAGACAGCTACTGTCATAAAGAAAGCTGGAGGGTTTAAGAAAACATATTCAGATTGCATTTTTTTTGTTTATTTTCCTTCTCCTGTTTGCTGTCTCTACCTCAATGCTGAACAATTTTGAAATAATCATTCTTTCATTATGCATCTGAAGCTGTAAGCATAAAAGTACACGGTTGTACAGTATTTTAACACATGTTCTGTATGGTGGTAAATAGCTGTGATAGGTACTGAGGAACCTGTCTACTCCCTTTTTAAGGCAGGAACCATTATGCTGTATTGTTAAAAACAAGTTTCCCATTTACCTTAAAAGCTGAGTTGCTATTTTTAAGTCTCTTTCTTGGATCCATCCCAAGCCATGATTTCGACTCTATTTTGAGAATATTCTTATCCTCCTTGAACCCCTGTTATTCTCTCTATTCTTCCTCATCACATGGTAAACACACAATATTTTTTGACATTTTATGTATTTCCTTATGTCCCCATTGTCTCTCTTATGTCAACTTGCTTTGCAACTATTCTTGATTTCACACCTTAAGATGGACTGAACATTTGAATTCTTGCCTGGTCTCTTTAACCTGATTTAGGATACCATCACCGGCCAGCTCTGGATATGCACTAGTAAAATCAAGCTTCCTTCAAATTTGGCTCTAATTGTGGTAGTAGTCTTGCTCTTGCCTAGTAAGATTAACAGTACATCATCTGCACCTTGTATCTTTGTATAGTTTATGCTTTAATGTAATTGCTAATGAGTCTGCATCATTACATCAGTGTTTTCTCTACCATTCTTCCATTGTCTTTCTTTTTTTATTGGTTATTTTATTTATTTACATTTCAAATGTTATCCCCCTTCTCAGTTTCCCCTCCACAAGCCCCTATCCCCTCTTCCCTCCCCCTACCTCTATGAGGGTGCTCCTCCACTCACCCACCTGCTCCTGCCTCAAGTGGCCTAGAGTTCCCCTATCCTGGGTCATCAAGTCTCTACAAAACCAAGGGGATCCACTCCCAGTGGGGCTGGCTGTCATAACATTGTGGCCATGACATATAATAACTTGTGTATCTGTGATGGTCTGTATATGCTTGGCCCAGGGAATGACACTCTTAGAACTTGTGGCCTTGTTGGAGTAGGTGTGTCGCAGTGCGTGTGGGCTTGCAGACCCTCCTCCTAGCTGCCTGAAAGTCAGTCCTATCCTCTTTGTTTTTGAAACAAGATGTAGAACTCTTAGCTCCTCCAGGACCATGCCTGACTGAAAGCTTCCCTGATTCCTGCCTCTATGATAATGGACTGAACCTTTGAATTTGGAAGCTAGCCCCAGTTCAGCATTCTCCTTTACAAGAATTGTCTTGGTCATGGTGTCTCTTTACAGCAGTAGAAATCTTAAGTAATACAAGGACCATGCTAGTCCGTAGAACAATTGTTCTCAACTTGTGGGTTGTGACCCCTTTGGAGCTACATATCAGATATCTTGCATATCAGATCTTCACATTATGATTAATAGTAGAAAACTACACTTATGAACTAGAAACAAAATAATTTTATGTTTTGGAGTTATGCAACATGAGGAACTATATTAAAATGTTTGTTACATTAGGAAAATAAAGAATTACTACCCTGAATTATCTCTAATTTGGAAATAGTTTAGTCTACCAAAATACAAGCAATTACTGACTTTTGACATGCAATTTTGTTTCTTTTTTTATTTCAAAAATTTCCTATATGTATATGCATATGTTCATACATATATAAATGCATGTATATACACATCCATATATGTGTGTTTTCATTATCATATATCCACATAAAACAAGTGTTTAAATTAAATCATAGTTACTTTCATATACTTTCCTATGTCTGAAAACTTTTTCAAGTAGCACATATTTGTGTGTCAAACCTTCTACAAGTTCCATGATGTGAACAGGGTTCTAGCACACTTAACCAAGTGATGCCAAAGCAATCTGCATTAACTGGCCACACTCCACTTATTAATTATTAACTCTCCATCTTTGAGCTTTGCAACTACAAAAAGAGAAAGAGGACCAAATTTATCATCCCAGCATATCATATTAATGATGTTGTAAATGCCTCTAAATTGACTTGTATTTTCCCTATATTGAACTGATCAAACCGATTACCTAGGACTCCTATTTCTTACTGTTGCCCAGTCTCCCCATAATTTTTCTCCCACTTTCCAAATCACATTGTTGTACCCTGTCTATGATGCACGCACCTTTTCTTTCTTCCTCTCTCCTTTCCACAGCCATCTAGTTGGATAGTAATTTTATCTGCTATTACTCACAAAACTGTATCTTTACAGTCCCTAGGAGCCTTACATCGCCAATTATTTTATAATCTCAGTCATTTCCAGAGTATTTTTTCATACTTTTTTCATTAGAGCAGAACTGCTAATACTCTTCATTTTCATCTAAATATAAAATTTACTAAAAACTCTTTTATCTAAAATGTCTCATTTGCTAAGTTTCATTCTGTAGTTAGCTGGTGGTAAACTGATGTTTCCAGAATTGCCTACATGTCAAGACAAGACATAGAGCATTATTATTTTTTAAGCAACATTACTTTGCCTTTCAACAGATAATATTTGGAGTCTTCTGAAAACTGGAAAAAATGATAAATTTATTTTTAATACATTGTATTAATACAATAGTCAAATTGAGTCTGTTTTAAAACGGGATAGTGTCTTAGTTAGGGTTTTAGTGCTGTGATCAGACACAATGACCAAGGCTAATCACATGGGTCTGGCATTGTGACTATCTTGGGGTCCCCAAGGCTGCTTCAGTGTTGCAGCCTCTTGTTCCAATGTCTGGGATCCGCATGTAATCTCCTGGGCTTCTTAAAAGGACTTGGGTCACTTCTCTATCTCTGCCCTCTGTAGCACTGTAGGCTCTGGTTGACTGGTTTGTGTGTCAAACCTCCTACAAGTTCCATGACGTGAACAGGGTTCTAGCACACTTAACCAAGTGATGCCAAAGCCCCCTCATAGGCTCTCTTCATGCTGCCAAGCCTCAGCATCCTTTCATGACCCTTTCAGCCCTGGATCTTCAACTGCAATTTAGGCCACATCTTCACCAATGGCCTTTTATGGGCTTTCACAGTGCCAAACCTCAGCTGCTCTTCATAACCCTTTCATGTCTTCAAAACCAGTACCAGCTGGGTGAGTCTTACACATTACCAATTACAGCTGCAGAACAAGGTACAACCTTGGCGATATCTGGAATACAGCTTCTTTGTGCTGTTGGATAACACTTCCCAGTTGATTGCACCTCATTGATGCTGGTCTCTTCTTAATCACCTGTAATTCCTTAGCTCATTTGCCTCAGAATCTCCTTTTCCTCTTGACTATAAAACCAGAGGCAAATGTCTGAAGCTGCCAAGTTCTGCTGCGTTCTGGGGCTGGGAAATGCCCCCTTGTTCTATTACATTATCACAAACTTCCTGTTTTCTAATTGTTTCCTTCACTGCCAAAGCTTGGCTATTCTGGAACTTGCTCTTTAGACTGTCCAGTCTGGAGATCTGCATGGCTCTGTCTCCTAAATGCTGGGTAAAAGGCCTGTTTGTACCTCTGAGCCTGGGCTTAAGCTTTTCTTTGCCTGGAACTTGTTCTGTACTAGGCTGACCTTAATTTCAGAGATCTGTTTGCCTCTATCTCATGTCCTGGACCATGTCTGGACATAAACTGACTCTTTGAACCATTCATTTTTGATGATTTTTTCCTTTTAATTTTGCTAAGTTTTATTTCAAAGCTCTTCTCAAGAAAGAAATTTAGGAACAACCCAACATAATTTATGCCACGCTCTTTTGAGACTTCATTTGTCAAAACAATTAATCTAAATCTCTTCACCTTAACCCCAGGCAAATGCTTTGTACAATGGCAAAAAAACAGCCACATTCTTCAACAAAGTATCACAAAACATTCTCTAAGCCACATACTGAAATTCTTCTCCACTGAAAGCTCTTTGATTAGCTCTGTGCAGTTCAAATCACACTCAGCACAAATGTCTTCCCCCACTTTGAAGCATACCACTGCTTTCCAAATCCACATTCCTCCAAATAAATGCATGGTCAGGTTTATTACAGCAATACCACAGTCCCTGGTACCAACTTGTTCTTTGGTTAGGATGTTCCTTGTTATGAAGAGACAACATAACCAAGGCAACTCTTATGAAGGACAACATTGAATTGGGGCTGGCTTACAGGTTCAGAGGTTCAGTCCATTATCATCATGGCAGCATCCAGGCAGGAGGAGCTGAGAGTTCTACATCTTGTTTCAAATGCAAAGAGGATAACACTGATTCTGGGACAGCTATCAGGATAGGGGACCTCAAACTCACTCTTATAGTGACACACTTTCTGCAACAAGGCCATGTGTACTCCAACAAGGACACACCTCCTATGGTGCCACTCTCTAGGTCAAGCATATTCAACCCCCCACAATCCTTAAACCATAAAGTACAATTCTTCTTGTAATTTCTTCAAATTTTTATTTCAATTAGATTTAGCTCGGTAAAGCAATGATAATATTACTCTGAATAAGCAAAAATGTAAAAATGAAATCTATTCTAATATGGCTTTTAGGGGAAAATATAGCAGCTTTAATCATTCTTATATTGAGTGAAAGGTCTTGTTGCAATCCGCCTTATCTTACTCAGCTTGATAAGAACAAAATAATATATAACTCATGAAAAAAATCAAACTTGTTATCTAAACATAACTGTGACTTCTAGATAAACTTACCTCTCAAGAATGATTTTCCATTTTAACAAACTGTTGTACACACACACACACACACACACACACACACACACACACAGACACATGCATACATACACACATGCACTCAGACATGCACACATAGATACTTATAAAAGCATTTCGGAAAAGACAGATTTTAATAATTAGAATAAACTAGACAGATAGGAAGTGAGAACAGGAAGGCCAAGGTTGATATTATTAAGAAAACTGAAGTTTGAAAGACACCTTTTCCATGTTATTTTTGACCTGAATAATAAGTATTTCTTTTTTCATATATTTAGAAAGTTTGTAGAGATAAGAGAAAATTTATGATATATTTATTCATTCATCAACATTTTTATGGAGATAAAAACAGGTTACCTTAGTGTTTATTTTATCCAAACAATAATACAGAACAAATTATGCAAGAATATGTGGATTCTGAAATATCTTTAGAAAAAGAAAAATGTTAATTTAATTCATTCTTTTAAAATTTAAAAATCATAAAAATTGTTTATGTATATGTAAGTCTGTGTTTGTTATGTTAGTGTTTAATGTCAGTAGAAGCCTCTTTCTTTCACTCTTTCTTTCTTCCTTTTTTTCTTTCTTTCTTTCTTTCTTTCTTTCTTCCTTTCTTTCTTTCATTCTTTCTTCCTTGTAACTGAAAATCAGTTTGGTCTGGAGCACATTTTTTTTGTCTAGGGTGGCTTCATTCTTGTGATCTTGCTGCTTGAACTTTCCAAATACTGAACTGGGAGTTTCCAATTGGCAGGCACTTCAGGTTTCATCATTAACAAAGACCTTAACTGGCTGCTTTGATGTGCAGTCAAATGGTGTCTTCCTTCTAGTTCTGGAACACAGAGATGCCAGGACAATCCCAAACCTTTATGTTCCCTTGATCAGAATTTCTCTTCTCCTTTCTCCTCCTTGCTCTGCTTTTTAGTCAAGCACTATGTAATGTAGGGGCTGAGAGCCCTTTCCTGATGAGGAAAGAACATAAACTCAGTAGGAAATCACCTTTCCTTTCTTCTATCCAATAGCTTCCACATTCCCTCTCTTACTTTTTAAATTTTATGGCTTAGATTTCATTATTTTTTGCATATACATATATATATATATGACTCTTTATATGTGTATATGAATACATATCTGCTGGTCTGTGTGCTGGACACTGTCTGCAGAGATCTAATTTGCATGCTCTTGTTTGGCCAGAGCTGCCAAAGAGTTGGGCTCTCCAAAGGAGAGTTAATCTTAGTTAATTTTCTAACCACAATGGAATAAAGGAAATGACCTCAAAGCCTGCTTCCACAGTGACACATTTCTATTAATTTATCATCTATCACATACCTATCACCTATCTATCTTCATCTCTTTATCTATGATTTATCTATTGATTTACCAATCTGCTAGATATATGAGGCAGCATAAAGAGACAGAAAACAGACAAACAACAGTGTCTTACATTTTTTCTCCTGATGTATGACACATAGCAGGCAAGGAGACAAGCATCTAATCTACAGAAAGTTGAGCCATCTGCCAGTGGACAAAGATGGTTGCACAACTTTAGAAGACAAAAATAAGTGTAGAAAATAGCTTATGTTTCCTCTTGAAGTCTTTCCCTGCTGATATTGTCCTGCCTGGCTGCCAAGAAGCTTACTAGTTTTGCAGCAAGATACTATTGTTATCATCTACTTATAGATATGCAGGTGTATACGTATATATCCTCCCATCCTTTTTAGATGTACATGCTATCTAATGACGCATCCTTTACTTCTTTTTGATGCTACTTATAGACAGCATGCTGTCTTATTCTTTTAAAACATTAAGTATCTTCACATTAACTGACAAAACACTAAAACCTCTTTTATTTGCTGGAGTAGATTAGTGCCTATTAACCAATGTTTGTTCGTGTCTGTAACTCATTGAGTTACTTAGGTCTGTATGTTATTCTTAATTTCTATGATATCAACATTTACAGAAACCACATAAACATGCCCTTATTTGTTTATTTTTATTTACTTTTTGAAATGTATTTATCAGCCCAGGCACGTGAAAATTGTTTGAGGGTCATGGGTCACACTACTCTATAACTTAACAGCAGGTGAGTTGTAACAATGCCATTCCAGAAGATGGTAGCTGGGTTTTATACTCTGAAGTTCCACTCTCTTTTCCATAGCCTTACATGCCACCATAAATGATGGTGGGCTAAGCACTCCTATCCTCCAATTTAGTCACTGTATATTAACTTTCACTTGGAGATGATTAATACTCTCTCTAAAGTAATATTCCTAATAACAGGTTTGATTAACATTTCCTTCATTAGAATAATGATTTATCTTTCCATAGAAAGGTCATCAACATTATGTCTGCTTTAGTTCATATTTATTTAATCTCTTGCACATTTTAGATCTGGACTATGTTTAGAATGGTTGCTGTTGATGTTTGAGAGGTTCATGGCATATCTTCAATGTTAGCTTATGGCTAAATGTAATTTTCAAATATTTCTCTCATCCTGTCAATAGTTGATTAATATTTGAGTATCCCATTTGCTGTGTAGATGATTATTTTTGAAACAGTATCATTTGTTTATGGCTATTTTAGTTTCTTTGGCTTCTGAGATCTAGATAAAAAAATAAAATTAAAAATAAGCACAACTCATAGTCAATTTAAGTGTCTAAATTATTTTCTGGTTTTATTATTTTTATGTTTTTACTAGTTTTATAATTTTTGAGTCTTCAATTTGAGAGAGACAGAAATGAACATAAATAAAGCAGTGTGTTTTAAAATAACTGGAGAGGATATTGTAAGCATGTTATACAGACTGCTTATGTTATTAGCAGCAGAAGCATAAAGATGCTCAGAGATATGGTTCCGAACATCAAAGGGCAAACAGCTGAAGACCTGAGTTTGATCTTTTCTTGCAAATCCAGGGAAATAGTTGTGGAGCATATTCTTTATCTCATCGTTCCTCTAGGAACTGAAAAAGTGCAGAGAACCTTTATAACGGAATGATATCTATGTTCATAACCTGGTTCTATTGTGGTAAAATGTCCATGTACTTTTTACAGTGAATCCCAAGTCCAAACATTTGATTTCAAAATGCCAATGCCATTTGTGAAAAACAGAAATAATTCTAAACTTTTTATGGAAACACTCTGTTGTGTGAGAGTCCCAGCTCATTTCGCAAAGGGAACCTATGACATAACAATGGAAAGATTCTGACAAAGTCTAGTCCGATGAATAAATGAGGTATTATTGAAGTTAGGTAGAGAGCAAGGAACAGTAAGAAATAGCTCCGTTACTGAGAATCAAGTCCGGCACAGGTGAGGAATGATGAAAGCTATATTAGAGCTTTCTGCATAACTTCCAACAGCTCATCACATCCTTCAAGACCTCTTTTGGGCAGCTCTGCTATTAAGTCTCCTACTCGTACTTGTTTATTATGTCTGAAAATCAGGCCCTCTAGAATCCAGCAAATTTCTGCTTTCCACACACTCTTTTTATTTTTTACATATTAATCAATTGTGAGTCCTCACCCTAATTGTTATCTACTTCATAAAGAAAACTGAGTGACAGGTGTTAAGCGATGCAAATATAAATGTCTATTTTACTGCCTCAGATGAACTCTATGTAAGCTATGCACATTTGTGGCTGAGCCCACAATGTTCCTTCTTTGAAAATCCATAAGCTTAGGAACCTCTGACCTCTGTACCATGAAATCATCTGCAAATCTAAATCTTGAAGGCTTGCAACTAGAATTTGCTAACCTAGTACTAGACTATTTCAGCCTCTGGGTCTTATTGCTGAACAACATGAGTCTCTTCTAGACCTTTCTATTCCAGTATTCTTCCTATTCCAGTTCTTCCTCCTCCCTCCCTCCCCCTCCTCCCTCCCTCCCTCCTTCCTTCCTTCCCTTCCTCTCTCTCTCTCTCTCTCTCTCTCCCTTCCTCCCTCCTTCCCCTCATCTCTCTCTCTCTCTCCCTCCCTCCCTCCCTCCCTCCCTCCCCCTCATCTCTCTCTCTCTCTCTCTCTCTCTCTCTCTTTCTCTCTCTCTCTCTCTCTCTCCCTTCCTCCCTCCCTCCTTCCCCTACCTCTCTCTCATCTATGGCTATCTCTCTCCCTCTCTATGCATGTGTCTTAAGTCACCCTCTTTGTTGACTGTTTTCTTAGGAAGAGTCTCTTTCCTGTGTTGTTCTCAGGAAGAGTTGTGCATATCTGATCTCTAACTCATTTTGTTAAGTCTTTCTCTGCTTAGTGACTTTTTCTGCCCTCAATTAGCCATCACTTTCAAATATGGTTGCTTCATTCTACAAACTAACCTTATCTGATGCCGGTTGCATATATGTGGTTCATGTTGAAGGGTTAAGTTTAATTACTGATTATTTCTATGACATTTGAGCCATTATAACACTACCGGACATGCCTTTAATAGTCTGGTATTATTCTTGCTCCCTCTACTCACAGTTGGTTACGACTGGTGATTCATTTCCCCTCTGCTACCATGCATAGCAATGTCCTGCACTATGACCCAAAGCACCCAATCAATGTCTTCAGAGATAAGGTCTTGCTTTTGAGTTATATAATAAACTAAGCATATTGGAATAATCTTACAAAATATACCATTCTTGTGTACATACCCAAGGACTCATGGAAGGTGCCTGCTCATGTCTATTGATTCTCCAGTCATGGAGACCAGGGAGTAGAAACAACCTAGAGGCCCATCAGATAATGAGCTGATATGAAAATACCATACATTTATAAATTGGAGTGATATTCAGCTATCAAACTTTTTTTTTTCCGGAGCTGGGGACCGAACCCAGGGCCTTGTGCTTCCTAGGCAAGCGCTCTACCACTGAACTAAATCCCCAACCCAGCTATCAAACTTTTAAACATTTAAAGTTTAAATTTAGTATTTAAAAAGTCACATGGAAGCCCATTGTTACAGATGTTTCCTTAAAATATAAGGATGCATAGTACAAAACACTGAAATGAAAATAACATATAAAGAGGCTAAAACTTCCCTCCTACAAACTACGGACTAATAATCTGGAGACAGGAAGTTGTTTCCTGTTTTCTGGTTGGTTGTCAGTGAATTCCCATGGTATTGAAAGCATTACAAGTTCTTACATTTTGATTTTTTTTTTATAATTTCATACACAATTCCTGTATTTCAGTTCTCTTGTTTCTACCTGGAACTGCTGCTCTATTGTTTTCCCTCTAATAGTTTTTCTTATATTCATAACATGTTTTTTTAATTACACACACACACACCCCCATACACACACACACACACACTCAGTTTATTTAGTGTTTGCATATGTGATTCTCATTCTCTTCACATTCATTGATCGCTATGGCTCTTCTTGTAGCAAAGAGTCTGTATGAAATCTCTTTCATCCATGTTGGCACCTGATGTTTTTATTATTCAGGTCTTGTTTTAGAGATCATAAAGTTGCAATGTTCTGGTTTGAGCTTCTCTGTCATATTTAAAAGATATTATCTGGCAGCAAGTATCTAGTCCTCTGGTATTTGCAGTTTTATTTCCTCAGTGATATTCCCTGAGCCTTTAGTGTACTTCTTGAGCTGTGGATATCCGAAATGCCAGTGGGTGCCCCTCTATCACCTCCTATCCATATTTTGATGCGTTATTCATTTCTATGATTATCTCCATCTACTACAATAGAAACTTCTTTGATGAGGAATGAAAATACGTACCTGTATATACAAAAGTAAGAATATAGTTTGTAGTCAAGAATTATATTAGTTTAAGAAAGTAGTATCAGTGGCTTCTCTAAAAATCTGTAAACAGGATGATCATTAACACAATATTAATTCTAAAAATCTATAAGCTATGGATATCTATTCATTTTTTTCAGTTTCTTTCTCAATATCTTGCATGAAATAGTTAATGCTTCCCTAGAATGTCCCTCCCAATGAGAAATTTTACTTATTTACTTGAGGAAATTGTGCATGGGAGAATTTTCTTGTACTCTTTCCACTGTGTGTTTTCTGCAAGTATGTAAAAGGAATATTCATTTTTGTTCATTGGATAATAAACAGTTTACAAAACAATCTGGTATGTAAGCTAAATAAACACTTTTCTCCATTAAAAACAAACAAACAAACAAAGAAACCAGCAGAATATTATGTTATAAAAAGAGGTTACATTATTGAATCATATGTTGATTACATATGAGCATAAACACTAGGTCTAGGGAAACAATTTTTTTATTTTTTATTTTTTTCCATCTTTATTAAATTGGGTATTTCTTATTTACATTTCAAATGTTATTCCCTTTCCCGGTTTCCAGGCCAAGATTCCCCTAACCCCTCCCCCTCCCTTTCTATGTGGGTGTTCCCCTCCCTATCCTTCTCCCCATTACTGCCCTCCCCCAACAATCACGTTCACTGGGGGTCCAGCCTTGGCAGGGCCAAAGGCTTCCCCTTCCACTGTTGCTCTTACTAGGATATTCATTGCTACCTATGAGGTTGGAGCCCAGGGTCAGTCCATGTGTAGTCTTTAGGTAGTGTCTTAGTCCCTGGAAGCTCTGGTTGGTTGGCATTGCTGTTCATATGGGGTCTCAAGCCCCTTCTGCTCTTTCAGTCCTTTCTCTGATTCCTTCAACAGGGGTCCCATTCTCAGTTCAGTGGTTTGTTGCTGGCATTAATTTTTAAGAGACATTAGTGTTTAATTGTTGATTAATTAGAAAACAACTTGAGTCTGATTATAATATGAAAACAACTATTTGTAAAGCCAGCAGCATAACAAATGCCATTTTAATAGATTCTCAATAGGGTCAGGGAAATCTCACTTTTGTCACAGCTTGAAATTCCTAGAAGTATATATATTATATATATTCTATCTAGGTATAGATATATTTTCTTATCCCAAACAACTTGATAGCCCCATTGCTCAGTTACTAGAAAAGTGTAATTTGTGAGTGGACATGTAAATAGGGGAGCATAATCTGATAAAATAATTATGAATCATAAATGAAAGGATTCCTTATTAGTGCTATGAAATAGCTGTTAAAGCTTATTATTTGTTGGAATGACTCCATGTTCAGATACAGCAATGATTCATAGAGTGTTGGCAATCCTTTTCTCTATCCTGCCATGACTTCCTATCCATGTATGGGAAACAGAAGAATAAGGAGTTATAGAATAGGCTAGGCTATATAACAGATTCCTGTCTTTAAACAAAAATATGCAGAATTTTCTCAGTCATTTTTTTGATTAGAAGGAAATTAAAGGTTTTCATCTAAAAACAATTATATATTTTATTTAACATTAATTTTTCATTTTAATTGCCCTCATAGAATGAATAGTTCCGTACTGACATGAGATCTATTTTAAATTAATGTTTATTTATTTTTCTATTTTAATACGCTATTTTGACTTTTTGTCATTATACATTATATTTGTGTTGTTTTAATTTTAATGACTAGTCCTGGTAATTTTTCACTTACATACATATGCCTAAATACACTAGTATGTGTTTAATATTCTACTTTACCCATTAATAATTTCCTCAATTTTTGATAAATGAGCTATATGTTTCCCAATTTTCTATATTTTATTTTGAGTTAATTCTTTACTAAAACTGTATACTGGGAAATTTAGTAAATAAATATTTTAATAAATAATTTGTCTATTCTACATACTTACAGTATGATATTTTTACCAGAAGAAAAGATATGCAAACTTTGATATAAGATTTAATTTATTTTCATAGCAACAAACTGACTTACAAAATTAAACTCCAATCTTAGAGTTTAAATATATATTTATTAAGACATGCACAAGACTGGCAGAACAAAGAAACATAATTTTAAGACGCTAACACAGATGGCTGGTCTTTTTAAAGAAAATAAGAAAGCAAGGAGGGCAGTGAATGCATCTTGTTCAAGATTTCCCGTTGAGGGTCTTAATCACGGCATCTGTTATTGCTACTATAAAGAGGCAGAGCAGCGGAAGACAGGAAGTAACATTTGCCCAGTGACTGAGCAATGTGACTAGCCTGTAGACTGGGAAACGGAGAGCTGAAACAGAAGCAAGGTAGACAGAAAAGTCTTGGAGCCACCTTTAATAATATCTCCAAGCATACAGGAAGAGACATTTGACATTTTGACAAAATGGATCAACTGCTCTGCAATAACCTTTTGTGTTTTCCTCTATTTATTCCTTACATTTCCAGCATTAACCGCTTGTTTCCCAGAGATTCTATGCACATGTGTCCACCAAACTGTCCTGCAAGAATGACTAAAATCCCTATGTGCGGGCATGTGTGCGAGGTGCTTTAAACATCTATTGAAGAGATTTATTAACAGTTTCTTCTCTCAGCCAGATTGCATTCAGCATTCAGCAAAAGCCATTTGTATTTCACAACCTAGGTTTAGAGAAGAAAATGAAAGGGGCTTTGTGCTGTACTTGGAAAATTTGTGTGTGTGTGTGTGTGTATGTGTGTGTGTGTGTGTGTGTGTGTGTGTATGCTTGTATATTACTTGTGATCCCTATTATACTTAGAAATATACAAATCAATTTTACCTACACTTCAGTTTAGTTACTTGACTGTTTTATAATATGAATATTATTTTTATATTTTCATTTATTTATTTATGGTTTCATGCTTTTGTTTTAGAAAATGCATTTTTGATTAAAGTAGAATTATCACTACACAGCCCCTTCCTTCCCCCAACTCATACAAGGTATTTCCATCCACCTCTCATATGCCACCCACCACTCACATTGATATCTTATTTTTCTGATTATTGTTGTTTTATTTTTGTGTGCATACATGCATATAGAATTATATAAATACAACAGTCCACTTTTGTTTATGCATATATGGTTTTAGACTTGTGTAGCATAATGGAATAAACAATGTGGGAACCCATTTGGCTCTTTTATGAAGGAGGAAAATGTGCTCATTGAGGTTCCAAATGTCATTATTTAGTGAACATATGGTCGTTTGAACTCCTATTTTCTGATCTTATAATTGTTTATACTCTTGTTTATTTTGGAAATACATAGAGTTGTTTTAATATATAGAGTGTACTTTTTATATAAAATATAATTACAAAGAACAGTATTGCTTTATGGTAATCAGATACATTTTCTACATATATTCAAATAGGATGTTGTAATAAATCCACAGTCCATGATAGGTACATGAATCAAGGCTCTCTAAAAGAACAGAACTGAATATATATATATATATATATATATATATATATATTTGATAATATATCTTAAATACTCCAAAGAGTCAATAGGGTGGCTTGCAGGCTATGATCTCAGTCCAAAATGGCTGTCTCCTGATGCAAAGTCCAAGGATCCAGTAGTGTTCAGTCCATGAGACTGGATATCTCAATAGTGTCATTCTAGTACTGAGACCTTAGAGAGGTCCTAGAAAGATTCCAGTTTTGGTACATGTTGCAATCCTGAAGAAGAAGTTTCTAAAACCAACAAAGAACAGCCACCAAACTAGATAAGATGGATGAAGCTAAGAAGTGCAGGCTGACAGGAGCCAGATGTAGATCTCTCTTGAGAGACACAGTCAAAATACAGCAAATACATAGGCGAATGCCAGCAGCAAACTACTGAACTGAAAATGAGACCCCCGTTGAAGGAATCAGAGAAAGGACTGGAAGAGCTTGAAGGGGCTCGAGACCCCATATGAACAACAATGCCAAGCAACCAGAGCTTCCAGGGACTAAGCCACTACCTAAAGACTATACATGGACTGACCCTAGGCTCCAACCTCATAGGTAGGAATGAATAGCCTAGTAAGAGCACCAGTGGAAGGGGAAGCCCTTGGTCCTGCCAAGACTGAACACCTAGTGAATGTGATTGTTGGGGGAAGAGGGGTATTGGGGGGTTGAATGAGGAGGGAAACACCAATATAGAAGGGGAGGGGAGGAATTAGGGGGATGTTGGCCTGGAAACCAGGAAAGGGAATAACATTTGAAATGTAAATAAGAAATATCCTATTTAATAAAGATGGGGGGAAAAAAGAAATGTCTCAGGAAGAGGATTGATGAACTTGTTAAACAGAGCGAAAGCAAGCAGAGAAAAAAAATTTCCTTCTTCTAAGCCCTTTCACATGAGCTGACACTAGCAAATATGGTCCTGATTAAGAAGGATTTTCTGACATCAAATAATCTTTATTTATGGTTGTTCTCCCACCTAAATAACACAATCTCTCAGTGTGCCTACCTGATGCTTGCATTTTATTTAATTTTAGGTGAACTAAGGTATACAACCATTGTATCACAACAGGTTAATCTTAACTGTACTAATAAATAAGTAACAACAACATAGGTAGTTTATATTTTATCATTATATACCAAGTGTTCTCTTGATTTAAATAAATAAATTTACAAGTAAATACTTAAATAAATATTTTAAAATATGAATTGAAACTGCCCAACTATTTTGATAATATCCATGCTTGTGAAATAATAGTAACCATTTTATCAACTTCATGTATACAGTAATCACACATTGGCAAAGTATCTGAAGAACATTGCCACTGCACATCTTTTTTTCACTATAACAATTGCATTCTCATAACAGGAAGCAATAATCACTATTCCTTAATATCTCTCAACATCAATGGCCTCAACTCCCCAATAAAAAGACATAGATTAACAAACTGGACATGCAGCGAGGACCCTGCATTCTGCTGCCTACAGGAAACACACCTCAGAGACAAAGACAGACACCACCTCAGAGTGAAAGGCTGGAAAACAACTTTCCAAGCAAATGGTCGGAAGCAGCAAGCTGGAGTAGCCATTCTAATATCAAATAAAATCAATTTTCAACTAAAAGTCATCAAAAAAGGACACTTTATATTCATCAGAGGAAAAATCCACCAAGATGAAATCTCAATCCTAAATATCTATGCCCCAAATACAAGGGCACCTACATACGTAAAAGAAACCTTACTAAAGCTCAAAACACACATTGCACCTCACACAATAATAGTAGGAGATTTCAAAACCCCACTCTCATCAATGGACAGATCATGGAAACAGAAATTATACAGAGACGTAGACAGACTAAGAGAAGTCATGAGCCAAATGGACTTAACTGATATTTATAGAACGTTCTACCCTAAAGCAAAAGGATATACCTTCTTCTCAGCTCCTCATGGTACTTTCTCCAAAATTGACCATATAATTTGTCAAAAACGGGCCTCAACAGGTACAGAAAGATAGAAATAATCCCATCGTTCTATCGGACCACCACGGCCTAAAGCTGGTCTTCAATAACAATAAGGAAGAATGCTCATATATGTGGAAATTGAACAATGCTCTACTCAATGATAACCTGGTCAAGGAAGAAATAAAGAAAGAAATTAAAAACTTTGTATAATTTAATTAAAATGAATTTACAACATACCCAAAGTTATTGGACACAATGAAAGCTGTGCTAAGAGGAAAAGTCATAGTGCTTAGGGCCTTCATAAAGAAGCATGAAAAAACATATTACAGCAGCTGGACATCACACGTAAAAACTCTAGAACAAAAAGAAGCAAATACACCCAGGAGGAGTAGAAGGCAGGAAATAATCAAACTCAGAGCTGAAATCAACCAAGTAGAAACAAAAAGGACCATAGAAAGAATCAACAGAACCAAAAGTTGGTTCTTTGAGAAAATCAACAAGATAGATAAACCCCTAGCCAGACTAACGAGAGGACACAGAGAGTGTGTCCAAATTAACAAAATCAGAAATGAAAAGGGAGACATAACTACAGATTCAGAGGATATTCAAAAAATCATCAGATCTTACTATAAAAGCCTATATTCAACAAAACTTGAAAATCTACAGGAAATGGACAATTTCCTAGACAGATACCAGGTACCGAAGTTAAATCAGGAACAGATAAACCAGTTAAACAACCCCATAACTCCTAAGGAAATAGAAGCAGTCATTAAAGGTCTCCCAACCAAAAAGAGCCCAGGGCCAGACGGGTTTAGTGCAGAATTCTATCAGACCTTCATAGAAGACCTCATACCAATACTATCCGAACTATTCCACAAATTGAAACAGATGGAGCACTACCGAATTCCTTCTATGAAGCCACAATTACTCTTATACATAAACCACACAAAGACCCAACAAAGAAAGAGAACTTCAGACCAATTTCCCTTATGAACATCGACGCAAAAATACTCAAGAAAATTCTGGCAAACCGAATCCAAGAGCACATCAAAACAATCATCCACCATGATCAAGTAGGCTTCATCCCAGGCATGCAGGGATGGTTTAATATACGGAAAACCATCAACCTGATCCATTATATAAACAAACTGAAAGAACAAAACCACATGATCATTTCATTAGATGCTGAGAAAGCATTTGACAAAATTCAACACCCCTTCATGATAAAAGTCCTGGAAAGAATAGGAATTCAAGGCCCATACCTAAACATAGTAAAAGCCATATACAGCAAACCAGTGGCTAACATTAAACTAAATGGAGAGAAACTTGAAGCCATCCCACTAAAATCAGGGACTAGGCAAGGCTGCCCACTCTCTCCCTACTTATTCAATATAGTTCTTGAAGTTCTAGCCAGAGCAATCAGACAACAAAAGGAGGTCAAGGAGATACAGATCGGAAAAGAAGAAGTCAAAATATCACTATTTGCAGATGATATGATAGTATATTTAAGTCATCCCAAAAGTTCCACCAGAGAACTACTAAAGCTGATAAACAACTTCAGCAAAGAGGCTGGGTATAAAATTAACTCAAATAAATCAGTAGCCTTCCTCTACACAAAAGAGAAACAAGCCGAGAAAGAAATTAGGGAAACGACACCCTTCATAATAGACCCAAATAATATAAAGTACCTCGGTGTGACTTTAACCAAGCAAGTAAAAGATCTGCACAATAAGAACTTCAAGACACTGAAGAAATAAATTGAAGAAGACCTCAGAAGGTGGAAAGATCTCCCATGCTCATGGATTGGCAGGATTAATATAGTAAAAATGGCCATTTTACCAAAAGCGATCTACAGATTCAATGCAATCCCCATCAAAATACCAATCCAATTCTTCAAAGAGTTAGACAGAACAATTTGCAAATTCATCTGGAATAACAAAAACCCAGGATAGCTAAAACTATCCTCAACAATAAAAAGGACTTCAGGGGAATCACTATCCCTGAACTCAAGCAGTATTACAGAGCAATAGTGATAAAAACTGCATGGTATTGGTACAGAGACAGACAGATAGACCAATGGAACAGAATTGAAGACCCAGAAATGAACCCACACACCTATGGTCCTTGATTTTTTGACAAAGGAGCCAAATCCATCCAATGGAAAAAGATAGCATTTTCAGCAAATGGTGCTGGTTCAACTGGAGGTCAACATGTAGAAGAATGCAGATCGATCCATGCTTATCACCCTGTACAAAGCTTTAGTCCAAGTGGATCAAGGACCTCCACATCAAACCAGACACACTCAAACTAATAGAAGAAAAACTAGGGAAGCATCTGGAACACATGGGCACTGGAAAAAATTTCCTGAACAAAACACCAATGGCTTATGCTCTAAGATCAAGAATCGACAAATGGGATCTCATAAAATTGCAAAGCTTCTGTAAGGCAAAGGACACTGTGGTTGGGACAAACGGCAACCAACAGATTGGGAAAAGATCTTTACCAATCCTACAACAGATAGAGGCCTTATATCCAAAATATACAAAGAACTCAAGAAGTTAGACTGCAGGGAAACAAATAACTCTATTAAATGGGGTTCAGAGCTAAACAAAGAATTCACAGCTGAGGAATGCCGAATGGCTGAGAAACACCTAAAGAAATGTTCAACATCTTTAGTCATAAGGGAAATGCAAATCAAAACAACCCTGAGATTTCACCTCACACCAGTGAGAATGGCTAAGATCAAAAACTCAGGTGACAGCAAATGCTGGGGAGGATGCGGAGAAAGAGGAACACTCCTCCATTGTTGGTGGGGTTGCAGACTGGTACAACCATTCTGGAAATCAGTCTGGAGGTTTCTCAGAAAATTGGACATTGAACTGCCTGAGGATCCAGCTATACCTCTCTTGGGCATATACCCAAAAGATGCCCCAACATATAAAAAAGACACGTGCTCCACTATGTTCATGGCAGCCTTATTTATAATAGCCAGAAGCTGGAAAGAACCCAGATGCCCTTCAACCGAGGAATGGATACAGAAATGTGGTACATCTACACAATGGAATATTACTCAGCTATCCAAAACAACGACTTTATGAAATTCGTAGGCAAATGGTTGGAACTGGAAAATATCATCCTGAGTGAGCTAACCCAATCACAGAAAGACATACATGGTATGCACTCATTGATTCGTGGCTATTAACCCAAATGCTTGAATTACCCTAGATGCCTAGAACAAATGAAACTCAAGACAGATGATCAAAATGTGAATGCTTCACTCCTTCTTTAAAAGGGGAACAAGAATACCCTTGGCAGGGAAGAGAGAGGCAAAGATTAAAACAGAGACTGAAGGGACACCCATTCAGAGCCTGCCCCACATGTAGCCCATTATATATACAGCCACCCAATTAGACAAGATGGATGAAGCAAAGAAGTGCAGAAGTGTAGATCGCTCCTGAGAGACACAGCCAGAATACAGCAAATACAGAGGCGAATGCCAGCAGCAAACCACTGAACTGAGAATAGGACCCCCGTTGAAGGAATCAGAGAAAGAACTGGAGGAGCTTGAAGGGGCTCGAGACCCCATATGTACAACAATGCCAAGCAACCAGAGCTTCCAGGGACTAAGCCACTACCTAAAGACTATACATGGACTGACCCTGGACTCTGACCTCATAGGTAGCAATGAATATCCTAGTAAGAGCACCAGTGGAAGGGAAGCCCTGGGTCCTGCTAAGACTGAACCCCAGTGAACTAGACTGTTGGGGGGGAGGGCGGCAATGGGGGGAGGGTGGGGAGGGGAACACCCATAAGGAAGGGGGGGGGAAGGGGATGTTTGCCCGGAAACCGGGAAAGGGAATAACACTCGAAATATATATAAGAAATATTCAAGTTAATAAAAAAATGAAAAATTGCATTCTCGTGTGACTACAATGTCTTTAAAAGTAAATGATATATTTAGATAACATGAAGAAATGAAATAAAGTAGTATTTAATTAATCATTTTATTTATTAATTTGTTAATTAGAGAGATCAGAAAGTTTATAATGATAGATAACTATAAATATGTTTTGTATAAGCACAGAAAAACTTGTTTGTTTTGATTTGATTTAGTCTTTTTGTATAAGTAGAGCAGAAATCTAGAATTCGAGCAAAAATTCATATATCTCACACTCTCAAGACATTCTACTAACACTGTTAACATGTTTAAATATCTCAATTCTCATTTTCTAAATGTAAATATTATATCTCTTTTTATATTTATAAATATATCACAATCCAATTTGAGTAACTACATTCACCTTTTGATTCTTGGAAGAAATGTCATCATGCATGATAGTTAATTTGTAACAAATTGGAAACACTGTACTATAAGAGGAGCATTAAATATTCTCTAGGCAAACAAAATTAGAAAATGTTGCTCATTTTCATAAGCTTTAATCTTCATGATAATTACTCTTCTGAATGAATTTCTGATGTTGTCATTCTGATTTACTAGTGACCTGCATTCCTTGTTTTGACAGCTCTGTGTTTGATTCTCATTTAGAATAGATATCTTTTCACTGAAACATATTTTTTAACATAGTTAATAGGTTTTGATCTGTTCATGATGTATTCTGTTAATCTCCTTTTTACCACAGTGAGTGCAATTTCTTCAGTTACAGAAATCTCTTTGTTCTTCACCAAAAAAATGACACAAAGCTCTGTCATATTTTTTGTTTTCATTAAAGGATGAAATATGATATATATATATATATATATATATATATATATATATATATATATATATATATACTGGATTTTTAATTCAGGAACTTGAAAATACCTCTCTCCTTTAAGGAAGATTAAAAATAAATCAAAGGAGAAATCTGAGTTGTCCAAAATAGAAAGTGAGTTCCCCTTTAAGGAGTCATTGAATAGACACAAACTCACACACTGAACTCCAGATATAATCATAAGAACTGAGAGGACAGATATTAAAAGCACAGTACCTGTTTTGAGGGACAATAAAACTTGATGCCTACTGCTATTAATTAGGAATTTGGGCAATCTAAAAACCTGGGAAAAGATGTTAGCCTTTATTTTTTAGAAAATGATAGGGAAGTTTATCTTTTCTAATTCCTGTTATGAATGATATGCCATACATGAAGTAGAGAGTCACTAAATTCTGCAAATAGCAATGAAGGCCACCATTGCAGTATAACGGTTTTAGGACGTGACTTCTCTTTATTTTAGTTTTCTTTTACAAGGTAGGTAGCTGCTAAGTACCTGCCATCAGACATGAAATATGCATCTTCCAGAATAAGTTATCAAACACTTTATTGCATCTAAGCATTTGAGTATTTATTTTTCTCTTGAGGACTATTGTTCCAAGCGATGCTAAACTACACAGAATACAGTATTTACTTATTTTTTCAATTGTAGACTAGGTAGAGAAAGTAATACTGCTATGCCTCCCAACTAATCAAGAAAACTATTTAACTTAGTCTATCAATGTTTTGCTCAATGCTTTTACATTCCTGTACTTGAATGATTTCTCCAGATAAACACATTACTTCTGTGCCAGACTAATGAAAATATGTCCGAGGTTATTTTAATCTGTCTATCCGTCCATCTGTCTATCTATCTATCTATCTATCTATCTATCTATCTATCTATCTATATCTGCCTACCATCTATTTCTACAAGCTAAGATATCTACAGATTTTAATTATAATATCAGAAGTATAAAATAATTTCACTTGAAGTGGTTACTTCTAAGAGTGATATCCTTGATTGACATGGAAAACATTAATTACAGGGAGGGAGAGTCCTGGGTGGGAAAGCAGAAAGCGAGAGGAAGAGAGGAACATGATCAGGTATTGTGTAGGCAAAAAGGACTGAAGTCCTGAAGGCTAGAAGAAAGAACGGAAACAGGAAACCTCTAGAGATAGGAGGCGGTTGGACCCTCTAGAATGTACTGGAGACCAGGGAGGAAAGAGACTCTCAGAATTCAAAGGAAGGGACCTTAGATGAAATGCCCCACAGAGAGGACAGGGATTTCAGAGCCTACCTCCAGAAGAAAGACAAGGCATCAAAAGAGAGTTGGGATTGCCATCCCACAGTCAAGCACTCTTATCCATAATTGTTCATGTCTGTAAGAACTGCAGGAACAAACACGGAGAAGAGCATGATGGAAAAGAGGTTCAGTGACAGGCCCAAAGTGGTCTCCAGCTCAGGGCAAGGCCCCAAGGCCTGACACTATTCCTGAGGCTATGGAGTGCTCAGAAAATTGGGCCTATCATGACTGTGGTCCAAAAGACCGAACAAAGAGCTGAAAGAGTCAGATGCAGATTTACACTTAACTAATTGTCAGAAGCTGGTGGCCCCTGTGGTAGAATTAGGGAAAAGCTCGAAGAAGCTGAGGAGCAGGTCAGGGGGCCAGCAATCTAAATAACCTGGGCCCCGCCATGTCTCATACTCTGTATCACCAACCAAGCAGGATACGACAGGTGATATGAGGTTCCCAAACTATACACACCAGAGCACTGCCTGCCAGGTCTGGGTTGAATCAGAGAAATTACACCTAACCCTCAAAAGATTAGAGTCCCCAAGGAGTGGTGAAGTCTGGAGGGATGGGGGTGGTGGTGTCTACATCCTCTTAGAGACAGGGAGGGAGGTATGGGAAGTGGAACAGTCAGAGGGGGATAATGTCTGGAGTGTTAAAAAAAGATTAAATAAAATTTAAAATAAATAATGAAAATGAAATACAGAATCCTGAAAGGAAGAACAAAGAAAGAGAGGAAAGAGAGAGAAAGGAGAGAGAGAAGAGAGAGAGAGAGAGAGAGAGAGAGAGAGAGAGAGAGAGAGATGAGATGCTAAATATTGTTGTTCTTCCTATTGGATTGCAAACCCCTTCAACTCATTCAGTTCTTTCTCTAACTCCTCCATAAGAACCCCATTCTCATTTCAATGGTTGGCTGCAACGCCTCGGCATTTGTCAGGCTCTGACAGAGCCTTTCAAGAGACAGCTGTATCAGGCTCCTGTCAGCATCCACTTCTTGGCATCATCAATAGTGTCTGGGTTTGGTGACTGTATGTGGGATGAATCCCTAGGTGGGGCAGTCTCTGGATGCCCTTTCCTTCAGTCTCTACTCCACACTTGATCTCCTTATTTTGTCTTGTGAGTATTTTGTTCCCCATCTAAGGACTGAAGCATCCACACTTTGCTCTTCCTTCTTCTTGAGCTTCATGTTGTCTGTGAATTGTATCTTGAGTACTCTGAGCTTTTGGGCTAATATCAACTTATCAGTGAGTTCATACCATGTGTGCTCTTTTGTGACTGGGTTACCTCACACAGGATGTTATTTTCTAGTTCCATCCATTAGCCTAAGAATTTCATGTAGTCATTGTATTTAATAGCTGAATAGTACTCCATTGTGTAAATCTACTACATTTTCTGTATCCATTCCTCTGTTGAAGGTCATCTGGGTTCTTTCCAGCTTCTGGCTATTTTAAATAAGGCTGCTATGAACATAGTGGAGCATGTGTCCTTGTTATATGTTGGAGCATCTTTTGGGTATATGCCCAGGAGTGATATAGCTGGATCCTCAGGTAGTACCATGTCCAATTTTCTGAGGAAACACCAGACTGATTTCAATCCCACCAACAATTGAGGAGTGCTCCTCTATCTCCACATCCTAGCTAGCAACAATGTCAACAAACCAGAACCCCTGCCCCCAGAGCTCCCTGGGTCTAAACGTACACATGGAGCAATCCATGGCTCTAGCTGCATGTGGAGCTAAGGATGGCCTTGTTGGGCATCAATGGGAGGAGAGGCCCTTGGTCCTGTGAAGGCTGGGTTCCCTAGTATAGGGAATGACAAGCCATGGAGGCAGGGGAGTATGGGTTGTTGGGTAGGTAGTACCTTCATAGAAGCAGGGGGCAGATGGAATAGTGGGGTTTTGCAGAGGAAACAGTTAATGGGTATACTTGTGAAGTGTAAATAAAAAATTACCCAGTAAAAGAGAAAAAAGAAAAATGCTAAAAATAAATACCTTAACAACAAAAGATTAGAGAAAACTAGTGATAAGTAAATTCCTCACATTTGTTACTTCCTTTAATCAAGTTACATCTTCCCTTCTTTGTAGGCATTTGCAAGGCACTCCACAAGGATTTGTGGAAGAATGTGTGTTTGTGTGTATTTGTTTGTGTGTGTTTCTATGTGTGTACCCATGGGAGTAATTATGGAGAGGTGTGATGATTTAAATAGGTATACCTCCTTCAAAGATGCATGTATTTGAATGCCTTGCCCATGGGAAGTGTCAGTATTAGAAGATGTGGCCTTATTGGAGTGGCTGTGACCTTTTCAGGTTGTTTATTACTGTGGTGGCCAAATTTGAGGTATCCTATGCTCAAGCTCCACACAATGTGGAAGACACTCTCCTGCCTTCAAATCAAGATGTAGCACTCCCATCTGCAAAACCATTCAGTACTATGGTATCATGATGTTAATATTAAACCTCTGAAACTGTAAGCTAGCCCCAATTAAATTTGTTCCTTTAATAAAGATGCCTTGATCAATGGTGTCTCTTTACAGAAATAAAACTAAAAATAAGCCAGATGTTGTTACCACAGAAAAAAGTTCCATGGCAGAAACAAGAACCTGGTAAAGATTTGATTGAAAGGGGGGGCCATGTTCCTACCCCAGTCAGAGCAGAACTTGGCAGCTTCAGTCATATGATATGGTTCTGGTTTTAGAGTCAAGGATGTAAGAAAGAGTTTATAATCTTCCTCCTGAGCCATGAAAATCACTGAGGCCAGTTTTGTGGCAGTTGTGCCCCTGCATGCTTGCCCAGAGAGGCCCAGATATAAAGGGATTATTAAATCTGTCTACATGAGTATGGAAAATCACTGAGGCCAGGCATGGGGTACTGTTGCCACTGTGTGGAGGTCAAGAGAAGCCATTGTGTGAAGGTGTGTTCTTAAGGGAAAACCTAGATTTCCTTGGAGACACCAACAACTTAGAGATGCCAGAGTTTTGGGATACCTTCCAAGGAAAGCTGCTAAGAGGGAGTGGAAAGAGGAATGTGGTGCAGTCAACAAGCCGAAAGGAGCTGGAGGTCTGAAGAGCATGATGACATCACACATAGAGAGGCAGAGATTTTAGTTTTCCAAGCTGGTTTTTGGTCTCTCTTTGGTCCATTATTTCCTTACTATTTGAATTCCAAATATTTTGGAATGATAATTTATATCTTATGCCATTATATGTTGAAAGGATGTGATCTGCTTTTCTTTTCTTTTCTTTTTTTTTTTCCTTTTCTTTTTTTCCGGAGCTGGGGACCGAACCCAGGGCCTTGCGCTTGCTAGGCAAGCGCTCTACCACTGAGCTAAATTCCCAACCCCGTGATCTGCTTTTCAATTTTAATTTAATAGGGGGTTATGGTTAAGAGATTGGATGAATTCAGAAGAGACACTGTACTTTGGACTTTTAAGCATTGTCAGGACTATGATAGACTACGAATACTTTTGAAGCTGTACTAAATGCATTTTCCATTATTTTATGCTTATAAACTTGTGGAACCATGGAGTGGACTATGATGGTTTGATTAGGTATGGTCCCTATAGACTCACGTGTTTCAATTTTTGGCTCATTGTGAGTGGCAGTATTAGGAGGTATGGACTTTAAGAGTAGGTCTCATCTTGTTATAGGAACTGTGTCACTGTGGTGTGACTTGAGGTCCTCTATGCTTAAGCTCTACCCAGGGTAGAAGATAATCTTCTGTGTCTCAGTAGAACTCTGAGCTTCTTCTCCAGCATAATTTCTAACTGAATGCTGACACCTTTTCCATCATGATGATAGTGCACCAAGCCTCTGAAACTGTAAGCCATCCCCAAAAAAATATTTTCCTTTGTAAGAGTTGTTTTGGTCATGGGGTCAATTCACAACATTAAAACCTAAACTAATACAGATAGTATCAGTGGTCTAAGAATATGTTCATGTGAGAATGAGCATATTGTGAAAATACAAATGAATATGAGTCAAACTCAGAGGTTGACTTTATGTAACTTTTTTCAGTCAGTTGTCATTTTTTTTTTTTGAGACAGAATTTACTACTGAATAGGCTTCTCTCTCCACCACAGCACAAGGGTTACAAAGACATGCCACACTATTTTCAGCTCTTTAGATTAAATCTAGGGATTTGACTCAGGTCTTCATGCTTACCCAGCAGGCAAATTACCAATGGAGTCACTTCTTCAGAATCAACCAAAGAGACTTGTATCAGAATATCAGAATCACCATTAAGTTATCAAGAGTAAGTTCTATGTATGTGGCCTTTGTTTAATGTTCTTTACACTATTAATTCATAGACTCTATTAAAGCAGAGACACCATGTTTTCTGCTATAATGTTTAACTGACAAATACTTTGAATGGTACATAGTAAGGAGGATTTCTACTAAGATGGATACACTTTGGAGTCATTTTCCCATTAGTTAAGATTTCAAGGTCATGCTCAAATAACATCACTAAGACACTTATCTCAACTGCAGATACAATTTTAAGTATTTCATTTTTATAAGATAGTCTCCTATTTTCCTTATGTAATTACAAAATTGTGAGATTTTATATATTCTAATGTATAAACTAGAGATCTTCGAAGTTATATACTTGCAAATTATACCAAAAAATCTTTTATTATATAAACAATAAGACAATGCTGTGTAGCTCAACTCTTAAGAGAAAAATAAACCATTGAAATAATACTTAAATTTTTTTGGGGGGGTGAGGTTTTTGATGTCTTTTTTTTTTCATCTTTATTAACTTGAGTATTTCTTATTTACATTTACATTTTTATTCTATTTCCTGGTTTTTGGGCCAACATCCCCCTAACCCCTGTCCCTCCCCTTCTCTATGGGTGTTCCCTCCTATCTTTCCCCCATTACCGACCTCCCCCCAACAATCACGTTCACTGGGGATTTAGTCTTGGCTTGAACAAGGGATCACCTTCCACTGGTGCTCTTACTAGGCTATTCATTGCTACCTATGGGGTTAGAGTCCAGGGTCAGTCCGTGTATAATCTTTGGGTAGTGGCTTAGTCCCTGGAAGCTCTGGTTGGTTGGCATTGTTGTTCATATGGAGTCTCAAGCCCCTTCAAGCTCTTTCAGTCCTTTCTCTGATTCCTTCAACGGGGGTCCCATTCTCAGTTCAGTGGTTTGCTGCTGGCATTTGCCTATGTATTTGCTGTACTCTGGCTGTGTCTTTCAGGAGAGATCTACATCCGGTTCCAGTCGGCCTGCACTTCTTTGCTTCATCCATCTTATGTAGTTTTGTGGCTGTATATGTATGGGTCACATGTGGGACAGGCTCTGAATGGGTGTTCCTTCAGCCTCTGTTCTAAACTTTGCCTACCTATTCCCTCCCAAGTGTAATCTTGTTACCTTTTTAAAGAAGGAGTGAAGCATTCGCATTTTGGTCATCCTTCTTGAGTTTCATGTGTTCTGTTCATCTAGGGTAATTTGAGCATTTGGGCTAATATCCACTTATCAACGAGTGCATACCATGTGTGCTTTTCTTTGATTGGGTTACCTCACTCAGGATGATATTTTCGACTTCCATCCATTTGCCTATGAATTTCATAAAGTCATTGTTTTTGATAGCTGAGTAATATCCCACTGTGTACATGTACCACATTTTCTGTATCCATTCCTCTGTTGAAGGACATCTGGGTTCTTTCCAGCTTCTGGCTATTATAAATAAGGCTGCTATGAACATAGTGGAGCACGTGTCTTTTTTATATGTTGGGGCACCTTTTGGGTATATGCCCAAGAGAAGTATAGCTGGGTCCTCAGGTAGTTCAATGTCCAATTTTCTGAGGAACCTCCAGACTGATTTCCAGAATGGTTGTCCCAGTCTGTAATCCCACCAACAATGGAGGAGTGTTCCTCTTTCTCCACATCCTCACAAACATCTGCTGTCACCTGAGTTTTGGATCTTAGCCATTCTTACTGGTGTGAGGTGGAATCTCAGGGTTGTTTTGATTTGCATTTCCCTTATGACTGAAGGTGTTTAACATTTCTTTAGGTGTTTCTCAGTCATTTGACATTCCTCAGCTGTGAATTCTTTGTTTACCTCTGAGCTCCATTTCTAATACGGTTATTTGTCTCCCTGCAGTCTAAATTCTTGAGTTCTTTGTATATTTTGAATATAAGCTCTCTATAAGTTGTAGGATTAGTAAAGATCTTTTCCAAATCTGTTGGTTGTCCTTTTGTCCTAACAACAGTTTCCTTTGCCTTACAGAAGCTTTGCAGTTTTATGAGACCCCATTTGTCGATTCTTTTTTTTTTTTTTGATTTTTTTTTTTTATTAACTTGAGTATTTTTATTTACATTTCCATGTTATTCCTTTCCCAGTTTCCAGGCAAACATCCCCTAATCCCTCCCCCTCCCCTTCTTTATGGGTGTTCCCTTCCCCACCCTCCCCCCATTGCCGCCCTCCCCCCAACAATCACTGGGGGTTCAGTCTTAGCAGGACCAAGGGCTTTCTCTTACACTGGTGATCTTACTAGGATATTCATTGCTACCTATGAGGTCAGAGTCCAGGGTCAGTCCATGTATAGTCTTGAGGTAGTGGCTTAGTCCCTGGAATCTCTAGTTGCTTGGCATTGCTGTTCATAAGGGGTCTCGAGCCCCTTCAACCTCTTTCAGTTCTTTCTCTGATTCCTTCAACGGGGGTCCTATTCTCAGTTCAGTGGTTTGCTGCTGGCATTCGCCTCTGTATTGGCTGTATTCTGGCTGTTTCTCTCAGGAGAGATCTACATCCAGCTCCTGTCTGCCTGCACTTCTTTGCTTCATCCATTTTGTCTAATTGGGTGGCTGTATATGTATGGGCCACATGTGGGGCAGGCTCTGAATGGGTGTTCCTTCTGTGTCTGTTTTAATCTTTGCTTCTCTATTCCCTGCCAAGGGTATTCTTGTTCCCCTTTTAAAGAAGGAGTGAAGCATTCACATTTTGATCATCTGTCTTGAGTTTCATTTGTTCTATGCATCTAGGGTAATTCAAGCATTTGGGCTAATAGCCACTTACCAATGAGTGCATACCATGTGTGTTTTTCTGTGATTGGGTTACCTCACTGAGGATGATATTTTCCAGTTCCAACCATTTGCCTATGAATTTCATAAAGGCATTGTTTTTGATAGCTGAGTAATACTGCATTGTGTAGATGTATCACATTTTCTGTATCCATTCTTCTGTTGAAGGGCATCTGGGTTCTTTACAGCTTCTGGCTATTATAAATAAGGCTGCTATGAACATAGTGGAGCACGTGTCTTTTTATATGTTGGGGCACCTTGTGGGTATATGCCCAAGAGAGGTATAGCTGGATCCTCAGGTAGTTCAATGTCCAATTTTCTGAGGAACCTCCAGACTGATTTCCAGAATGGTTGTACCAGTCTGCAATCCCACCAACAATGGAGGAGTGTTCCTCTTTCTCCGCATCTTCGCCAGCATTTGTTGTCACCTGAGTTTTGGATCTTAGCCATTCTCACTGGTGTGAGGTGAAATCTCAGGGTTGTTTTGATTTGCATTTCCTTATGACTAAAGATGTTGAACATTTCTTTAGGTGTTTCTCAGCCATTCGACATTCCTCAGCTGTGAATTCTTTGTTTAGTTCTGAACTCCATTTTTTAATAGGGTTATTTGTCTCCCTGCGGTCTAACTTCTTGAGTTCTTTGTATATTTTGTATATAAGGCCTCTATCTGTTGTAGGATTGGTAATGATCTTTTCCCAATCTGTTGGTTGCCGTTTTGTCCTAACCACAGTGTCCTTTGCCTTACAGAAGCTTTGCAGTTTTATGAGATCCCATTTGTTGATTCTTGATCTTAGAGCTTAGGCCATTAGTGTTTTGTTCAGGAAATTTTCTCTAGTGCCCACGTGTTCGAGATTCTTCCCCACAGGCATCCCAGATGGCGTTTGGTGTTTTCCTCTGCAGTCAGAAATGTGGGCAGAGTGTAGTCTATTCTGGCTTCCCAGGAGTGTCTGCCCCTCTGAAGGTTTAGCTCTCCCTCCCATGGGATTTGGGTGCAGGGAGCTGTTGACCGGGTCCCTTCAGATCTTGGTGGTGTCTGGACCGCAGAGGACCTGCTGCTTGAGTCTTAAATATTTTTATATTCAGATTTTATTAAGTTGTAATGGTTGAATTTCTTTTAAAAATTACACCGTGTTTATTATTTCTTGTATAATTAGTGCTGTCTTTTCATTTTCCATGTTCTCTTTCTGAACATTTGCTTTTTATTTCTCCATCTCAATCGTGTTATGTGAATTGAAACTAAATTTCAAGCTTATTATTTATACCTACTAATTAACAACAAATAACTTTTAAAGTCAAACTGAAAGAAACATGAGCTAAATTTTTGCTTTAATAATTGGATTCTAAACAATAATTTTTGTAAGAAGAATCACCTTTTATAGCTAACTTCATATGGATGTGTAGCTGTTCTCATCCCTCCCATGTTTTTGTAGACAAGGCCTAGTAGCTTTTCAGCCACAAATTATTGTTTGGCATTATTGAAAATGTAAATAGTTTTAAGTGATACATACCCTCATCCTTGTTTTACCAGCACATTATGGATCCATCATTAGGTCTGATGTGTAAAAAAAAATCTATAGAAGAAAATTAGGCCTTTTGGTTCTAGCACAAATAAAATAGGCCCACATGTTCAAACTACACAACACCTTTTTACCCTGTAAATCACTGCCATAAAGTTTTCCATCCTGGGTGGACTTTCACGATCCTCTCTTAAAACATAAGACATCTCAAAGGATGGCTTCTTTCTATCCTGTCACTTGATAACCTGTAATGAGATTTTAGAGGGGCAGAGGAAGCTACAGAGTCCTGCAGTAGCCATTGATTCTATCACAGTTGTATTTCTCTACAGACATAGCAGTCTGCTTTCTGTTTTCCCTACTGTGCTGAAAATGGTGAACATATTCCAATAGCAATCAAAAGGCACATGTTGTTATAGGAATAATGCCAAAGTGAGCTAGAGCCTCCTGAGCCAATAGTCTCTGAAGCTTACCTTGACTGCAGGAAATGGCATTACTTACAGAAACAACAGTTAAGTAGAACTAGACATATTGAAATGTGGAACAGGACAACAGTCATTAATTGTTATATCTGTCACTGAACGCACTGAGTAACACAACACGGATAGCAAAAAAAAACATTGTCCTAAAAAAGGTTTACTACACCAAAAAGGAAAGTAAAATGCTGTGAAGTGTTCTGTTTTTCATATAATTATAATTATTCATATTCTTAAATTAATTTTAGAATTGTAGATATAGCTATGATGTTTTTATTACTTAAGCATAATATGGATATTTAAAAGGAAATGCAATGTTGAATATAAAATGACAAATTAGGGAAACTAAATTGACATCTGTACAATTATTTGGAAAATATTTCATTATATTAATTTGATATGATCTATATTTTAGCAGTCCAACTTTAATTCTACTCATGTTAACATTACTCTAAAAAATATTTTATATGCCCCAAATGTTGAAAAATAGGCATTCAATAGAATACTATAATTCTGGTTATGGGTTATTCTAATATAAGACTCTTAAGAGCTTATTTTGTGGTATAGTAGGGGAGTGAGGCTATTTATAAATATTTGAAAAAAGAGAACTCCTTCCCCATTCAGGGAAAGTCTTCCTCTTCCACAAAGTATGTATCTTTGGAAGGATTGCATATGGAGAGATGAGGAAGGAAGACGACTCCTGGCTAGCTAGGCAGATCAACTGAATCAACCCTGGTGATCAATGGGGTGACAGAGGTCACACTTAGATTGCCCTTCCTGGAATTTATGAGGATAAACCTGACAAAACTCCTAATAATGGAGTATGTGGACTCTGAACCAGTCATCTTCTGTAACCAGACAATTCTCCCAGTGGTGGCACTGGGACATCTACCCTACCACATAAAACTATGACTCAGAACCTGTCCTATCTGTAAGATGTGTTTGAGCTATGGTGGCTCAGAGCTTGTGTCACTGACTAACCAATGACTGTTCTAATTTGATGGCTACTGCAAAAGAGGGAGTCTATCTCCAATAGTGCCTGGATGACCAGTATCCTGAAGCTTCTGGTTCTGGGACAAAAGCAAACAAGATTGACTACATAGAAATATAAGCATATATATATATATATATATATATATATATATTCCTTTTTTTTTTTTTTGGTTCTTTTTTTTGGAGCTGGGGACCGAACCCAGGGCCTTGCGCTTCCTAGGCAAGCGCTCTACCACTGAGCTAAATCCCCAACCCCATTATATATTCCTAATCATAATCTGCTACTCCCATAAAATCAGATCATCATCATAAACAGTGAGGTTTCTTCCAGAAACTGATGGAAGCAGATTCAAAGATTCATAGCCTAACATTAGGTAGTGCTTAGGGAATATGAAAAAAAATGAGGAAGGACTGTAGGAGTCTGAGGCATCCAAGGCATCATAAAATAATGCCAATAAAATTAACTACAAAGGGCTCATATAGCCTTGTGGAGACTGAAACAGCAAACAGAGACTGCAGGTGTAAGCTCCAAGCCTTCTGAACACGTTGCGGTTCTTTTGATAGCCGGTTTTGTTGGACCTCTAACAGAGGAAATAGAGGTGTTTCTCACTCTTTTGCATTCTCTTAGGACCTTTTACCTCCTAGTGGATTTCCCAGACATGATATGAGGGTTCGTGCATAGTTTCATTGCATCTTGTTAGGCTGAGTGTGGTTGACGACACCTGGAGGCCTGCTCCTATTTGATGAAAAACAGAGGAGCAGTGGGTAGGGGAGGGAAGGTGTTCAAAGGAATGGGAGAAGGGATTTGACGGGAGGCTTTTTGTTGGGATGTATTATATGAAAGAAGAATAAATAAATAAAATAAAACATTTAAGAAATGCAGTTCATTTTAAATTTTACTAAAACCAAAATATACATTTCAAAATTATATAAGAAAAATACATTCAAAACATGCAAATCAAAATAACCCTGAGATTCTACCTCACACCAGTCAGAATGACTAAGATCAAAAATTCAGGTGACAGGAGATGCTGGTGAGGATGTGGAGAAAGAGGAGCACTTCTCCATTGTTGATGGGATTGCAAGCTGGTGTAACCCATCTGGAAATCAGTCTGGAGGTTCCTCAGAAAATTGGACATTGAACTACTTGAGGACCGAGCTATATACCCAAAATATGCTCCAACATATAACAAAGATACATGCTCTACTATGTTCATTGCCACCTTATTTATAATAGCCAGAAGCTGGAAAGAACCCAGATGTTCTTCAACAGAGGAATGGTATATATATATATATATATATATATATATATATATATATATATATATATACTACTCAGCTATTAAAAACAATAACTACATGAAATTCTTAGGCAAATGGATGGAACTAGAAAATATCATCCTGAGTGAAGTAACCCAATCACAAAAGAACACACATGATAGGTACTCACTTGATAAGTGGACATTAGCCCAAAATAGCATGTGTAACAATAGATGGGCCTTTTGGGGCATCAATGGGAGGAAAGGCCCTTGGTCCTGTGAAGGCTCGATGCCCCAGATACAATGTACAGACCACATGAATCTCAAGAAGAAGAAAGACAAAATTGTGGATGCTTCTTAGAAGGGGAAACAAAATACAGACCAGAGGAAATACAGAGGCAAAGTGTAGAACAGAGACTGAAGGAAAGGCCATCAAGAGGTGGCCCCATCTGGGGAATCCATCCCACATGCAGTCACCAAACCCAGTCACTATTGAGATGGTAGCCAAGAGGTGCATGCTGACAGGAGCCTGATATAGCTGTCTTCTCAGAGGCTCTGCCAGAGCCTGACAAATACAGAGGTGAATGCTCACTACCAACTACTGGACTAAGAATGGCATCCCCAATGGAGGAATTAGAGAAGGGACTGAGGTATCTGAGGCAGTTAGCAACACCATAGAAAGAACAACAATATCAACCAACCAGATCCCCCAGAGTTTCCAGGACTAAACTACCAACCAGAGTACACATGGAGCAACCCATGGCTCCAGCCGCATGTGTAGCAGTGGATACATCAATAGGAGGAAAGGCCCTTGGTCCTGTGAAGGCTCAATGCCCCAGTATTGTGGAATGCAAGGGTGGAGGAGGGAGAGAGTGAATGGGTGGTTGGGGGAGCACCTTTATGGAGGCAGGGGATGGGGTGATGGGATGGTAGGTTCCCAGAGGGGAAATTGGCAAGGGGGATAACATGTGACATGTAAATAAAGGAAATATTCAATAAAAGAAAAGAACAAAAGTAAACTCCAAAATGCCTCATTTTATTGACATAGACAGCTTTCATATTTATACTAGGTTTTGTTCTGTGATTGGTGCCATATGCATAAATCCTTTTCTTTTTTCATTCTTTCATCCTCTGAAATTCAAAGAGAATATTCCCTGCTATCCAACGTATTTTATTTTAACACATTGGCCCTTTTTAAAAAAAATGCATAACAGTGGTAGCCAACATATAACAACTGATGTCATATCTTTTCATGTTTGTGCTGGTTAGCTTTTTGTCAACTTGACACAAAATACGGTTATTTTGCAAGAGAATCTCAAATGAGAAAAGGCCTCTGTCATTTTGACATGTAGTTCTAAAGCATTTTCTTACTAATGAGTGGCATGGGAGGGCACAGATTATTGTGAGCTGTGCCGTGTCTAAGCAGAGGGGACTCTATCGCTTCAAAGAGCCCTGCTTAGTAGATCATAGAGAGCACACCAGTGAGCAGAGACTCTTCATGGTCTTAGTTTCAGTTCTTGCTTCAAGATTTCTGCCTAGAGTTCCTTCCCTCAGTGTACATATGCTTAAATAATATATCATAGTAATAACATGTGCATTAAATTAGTTTAGAAATATCATGATGGGCTATGGGCTCTAGGACAAAACAAACCCTTTCGCCTCATGTTACTTATTGCCATGATGCTTGTTGCTGTGGTAGAAAACAAAGAACAATGTGCTTACAGATGAGATCGGACTCCTTCAGCAGCGCAAAGCTGTAGACAGCAAACTCAATTTTCATTCAATGCAGTGGATATATATTAATTGTAACTTAACTGTTGTCAGGATTGGCTATCCTTATTTTCTTATTAATAATGGTAAGATATTGAGCACATATTTCACTTATATCAAAGTGCATTGAAGGTGAAACCTGAATGGAGAACTTTCTTCTCTCATTCTATCACCTTATCTTAGTCTCATTTACAGCAGCTCCTTGACTGTCTAACTCTACCAAATAAGTTAGGTATTCTTGAATGCTTACAGCATACAGAGGAGATGCAATCATAACATGTCATGCTACCAAATTACTCTTCTCATAAAATTTTCTAACATATGTTCTTCGTGTCTTAATTATATTATTAATGATCTTTCTTTGAAAAAACACAACTTAGCTAAAGAAATTGAGGTTGGCCCACTAAAGAGGTTGCTGACAGGTTGTAATACTGCTCTATTGCATCACTTGTGCTCCACATTTGGCTGATCAGACCAAACTAAAAATAATCTTGCATAAAATACAAGCTCACCCAGAATAGCTCAAGTACAGAAATCCACCACAAATTTGAACGTACACACCATTCAATTCTTACCTTCCAAGTTATCACTCTTTTTGTTTAAGGAATTATTAATTATTAAAAACATGCAATGTTAAATGCAATGACCTGACAAAGATAACTTTTTTTTTCCTCCTTTAGTTTAAAATTTACACTTTTTTTCAGGGGGGGTGGCTAGAAATATTTTCTGGCCTTGGAAAATCTTAAGAAACCTCACAGTGGCTGTTGATTCAGCTAAGTTGATGCACAGACATATGAGCTTGGGACCTGCATTTTATCCTATCTCTATTTTCTCTTGAGAGTTGCAATCTTTTTGTACTCTTTTTTGAAATATTCTTTTTATTGGATATTTTTATTTACATTTCAAATGTTATTCCTTTTCCCAGTTTCCTGTCCATAAGGCCCCTATCCCCTCCCACTCCCCTTCTTCTATAAGGGTGTTCCCCACCCCATCCACTCCCCCTTCCAACACCCCCACACTTTAGTTCCGACATTTCCTTACACTGAGGGTCCAACCTTGGCAGGACCAAGGGCTTCTTTGTCTTCTTCTTGACTGCAAAAGACTAAAAGATCTAAGAGATTTGGCTAAAGCACAATGGCTTGGTTCCATGAGCTGTAAATTTTCAAAATAGCATTAGTCGTAAATAAGAACACTGTATTTTAAGACCTTATTTTTTAAATCTTAAAAAAACAAATAGAACAGCTTCTCTGCTATTTCCTCATTCATTTACAGTAATTGGTGAATTTGTGGCAAATATGAAATATTATCATGATTTCTCTAGTAATATAACATGTACAATTTACTATTTTAAACATCAATTTATGATTGTTTCTACATCATGAAAGAATATATTCAAAATAAGTGAATAAAGTGTAAAACATTTCTCAAATTCAAACAACCTTATGCTTATTTCTCCTAATTTTAAATATATCATGAAATTATTATCACTTTTAAACAGTCATTGCTTTCTAGATGTACAAACAAAATGATCACTGGCAATTGAATGTGATACAATTTAACAAGCATGATAAATCCAGATAGTATATAAATGACAGTAATGAAATAGCATCTAGTCTTGATATTGTACTCACTCCCCTTGAACAATTCTTTTTGAACATGAAACTGTTTTAAGCAATAAAAGTTTTCTGATAGGATTAAGCAACAAACTCAATTAGTTTTAATCAGTGATGTAAGTGAAACAGATTTTAACTTAATTAAAGCTAGCAGAAGTAAAATGCTCCGTAAGATAATGGGGTATAATGGAATTTGAATTCCCTTTTTGGGCAGTGATATCAGTGAGATCTCTTGAGATGAAGCCTAGTACAAATGCTGCAGGTTGCTTGACTGATTCTAATAATTAAGAGAAAACAGATAGCAGGGCCATGTTTAAGAAAAAGATAGCTACCTACCTTTCAGTTAGTATTTAAAATCATCAAATTAATCTGAATGCCCTTGCCACCTTTTTACCAATGGAACAAATAACCTCCATCACTAAAACCTAATGTTTTATACAATGGACTATTGCACAAGTGTGCAGACCTAATTATATTATACTAGAGAAGTTTCTAGACGTATGGGAAGTCAAACAGTCTGAAAGCGAACCAGGAGGGGGATAAAATCTGGACTGTAAAACAAGATTAAAGAATAAATATAAAAAGGAATTTTGTAATTTTCTTTCAAATAATATTTTGCTTAGATGTTAGCTATAAAAATAAAACTTATGCAATAAAAAAGTGAAATGCAGTATTACCATTTAGTTACTGACAATATTTCTTAAAGATATGCTTATTTTCTAGTATGTTTATTTGATAAGTTATAGTTTGTGAACTTTAAATATGTAGAAGTTAGAATTATTCCCTTTCAATTTCCTTATAGGTTGAGAGCCCAAGAACATTTACTGTGTTCAAAGACAGTATAGACTGAAAATAAGATCGAAAAATCAAATTCAAGACTTATGTTTTATAGTTATTTTACAATATTTCTCTGACCAAAATAAATGTAATAGGACATGGGGGACACAGTTCAGTGGATAAAATGTTTGTCACACAAGCGTGAGACCTAAACAAATCCCCTGAATCCCCACAAAAGCTGAGCAGATGTGCTTATGTCCAGTAATTCTAATACTGTGGAGGAAGAGATTGGAGGTTCCCTGGGGTAATTTTCCCAGGTAGACTTAGTTCTGATTGGCGATTTTCTGGTTCAGTGAGAAATCTTGCCTAATTAATTTCAGATGCCACAGAGAACACCCAATGTTGATACCAGACCTCCATATTTACCTGCATAAAAATGTGAAAACACATACAGGTAAATATGCAATATATGTATATATAGCAAACATACAAGTACCTCAGTAAATAAATAAAGCAATAAATAATCAAATGAATCAGATATATTGAAACAAGGATGATTATATTAGTCATTATTTAGTTATTTTGTTAGGGTATAAGGAATATAAAAATCTTATTGTCTTGGAAATGATTTAAAATAGGCAATTGAGTATGAATAACTGAAATAAGACATCAACAAGCAATATTTATAATTTAATAAGGGAGCATCATATGGTATTTACTTGAGAACAGGAAGACATCGCTTAGGAAATGGGGGGGAACTGCCTCTGTAGTACATTCATTATAAAATTAAAAACAAAAAACAAAAAACAAAAAACCAGAAACACAAGGAAAATGCCTGAGATCCTGAGATGAATGAAATTCTGTCATGCTATTTATCGGTCTTTGAACTACTTTACTGGAAGACCTCATGTATTCATGTATTTATGTAGCACAGGCAGAATCATTCATTTTTTTGGGTGATTTTAATGTTCATGAAGGTTGAGGGAGAGAATTTTTTCTTTTCAGGGTTAGCCCAGTCAGGTAGAAATCATAGTCATAAATGAAATACTATGGCGAAACAAAAACCAATTTAGAATAAGTGAAAGAGCAAACACATCACCACCACAAACCAGGTCTTCTATTTTGCCATTTCCTTTGCCATTTTAGTTCTCTCCGTTCTGAATTCCAATATCAGAATCTTGTATAACTTCTGCTATCTTTTCAGTAATTGGAGAGTTGTATGCGGTTTATAAACTTTTTCAATAGAATTTTGTGATCCATTCGTACTGTGAAGGTGAATGTTTGAAGACTTTCAATTTCTTATGGATTTATTTTATCTCTTTTGGACACCAAAAGAAACATAATTAATCCACTAAGAATTATAGCCTACCACATCTTATTAACATAGGTTATTAACATAAATCTCCCTGAAATTTTATTGTATTAAATAACTAGTAACTCTTAGGTGATATGTACGCATTTACATAGTTTAGGGTAATATCTTATATGATTCTGATATAAATTTCTAAATTTATGTTTTAATTTCTGGATCAATATTGGACACCACTTTCTTGTCTTCTTTTAACCTATTTAAAATAAATTGTAATGGTATATACATTTTTGTTCAATTTCTCTATTAACTATGGCAAAAGATGGGCTGATTGGGGAGTATTAAGTAGATATATTGAACAAAGTGCTATTCTGGGCTTCTAATTTCATTTTTCTAAATACTGGGTGCTAGTTAGTTCATAGCTCTTAGAAGAGGACCTATTACTAACAGTGAATGAGACCAGCATAATTCTAAAGCTTAACATTATACATAGACAAGTATAGCTCTCTTCCCTCTCCAAGTAGCCTTATCTTTACAGCAATAGAAACTACTTCAGAAAATCACAACTGGCAACAACACAGAGATCAATAGAAAACAAGGGATCCCAGTTCCAACAACTAAAAATCTACTATACAACTCCATTACTTAATGTTCAAGACCATCATAGAATAGGCAGTAGAAAGCTTGTGAAAGGACTAGGAAGTTTGCTGAGATTATTTCTCTGAGAAATAACAGAGAAGCTACACACATGATACATCAACCATATACCTACATAAACAACAATGAACGTATCAATAGCCATCATGATTTAAAAGGAAAAAAATCCTCCAAGAGTACCTCCATAAGACAAAACACTACAGGCAACTAATGATTACTGAGAGACAGAAAATGAGGCCCTCAAGGAATAACAGCCCACTGCTATCTGTTATCCTATACAAAGTGGCCAATCCTAAAGTAATTTACAGAAGCCGCACTAAACACTAAATAGAGTCATCAGCGTATACACGCAAAAATACACACAGGGTATATAAGTAAGCATACCTACATATCACACATACAAAAGAATGGATTAGAATGGTATTTTTTAAATATTTTTTGTATGATGTTACAAAGCTTAGGAGTTGAATGAGGTATTTAAAGGTTATAGGAAGTTATAAAAGCAGGAAAAAAAGATAAAGGAGGTGAAGGAGGAAAAAATCTAGATGTAAAACATCTAATAAAAAGAGTCAATGAGTTTGAAAGGGAAAGAAGTGAGAAACATTGTAAAGTTTGTAGGTAGATGACATGCAAGGGGTTAAAATTTTTGAAAATGAAAACAAAATTTGAAATGAAATTGTATCATTACATATAAAAATAAGAAAAAGATACTTGTCACAATATATATGAATTAATTTGGGAGGTTGATGTCCAAATCCTTTATTAAAGCAAATCTTCAACTTTCAACTTCTACTGTTTTGAGTTAATATTTCCATTTAATTCATATATATATATATCATATACATATAAAATCATATACATATAAAATCATATACATACATATGTGTATATATATATGTACATACGTATGTATACATATATATGTATATATATATCCTCCTATTTCAAGTTCATGTCTCTTTGTTTTATTTACTACTCAAATTAAATTTAGGGCTGCCTGTATTTATATGGGTGTAGGACTATTGAATGTGTAATATATTTCTTAAAGATGATAATATTGGGTTTAATATATGAGTTGAACAACACAATAAGTAATGTTGAAGAAGGTGACAAGTGTAATGACTAGTTTTATGTATATTTTACATAAGCTTGAGTGTGGGGAGCACTTCTGGAGTTAAGTTTGGCTGACTTCTTGATTGTGATTAATCATAAATGGGGTTGTAGGTATGGCTTTGTTTTTAATTATGATGTGAGCTAAACCCTGCCAAGTTCCTCGGCTTATGCATAGGTCCTTGAGAGACTGTCCAAGCCTGAAGTAAACAGCCTTATTCAAATATAGATACTGTGTATAATAAACTTGCTATGTAAGCATTTCTGAAAATTGTTTTCCTAACTGGAATTGGTCGTGCTTTGTGTTGCTTGCCTTTAAAAGACACGGAGAAAATAATTTTGCTTGCTGTCATGGTATTGACAGGCAGCCTTCTCATCTCTGTTTCTTGTAGCTTTCTTTTTGCCTTTCCTGTAATAATCCTTACTCCCCCAGTCATGGTTTCTGGGTTCACTGGACAGGCTTGCTCTGGCACTAGAGACGTTAGAGGGAGCCCTAATGGAGAAAATGTCTCCTTAACATCAGGCTATCGGCAATTTCCTGAGCAGCAATTGATTAGCGAGCGCTGAACCCAGCATGGATAAAGCTAATGAGGGCAGGTAGTCACCTTTTCCAGAAGAAAGCAAGCTCTGCAAGCCAAGGAGAGCAACTTAGTAAACAGTACTTTTGATGACCTCTGCTTCAGATCAGGCTTCTAGGTTCCTATCATGTGTGGGTTCCCACCCTCACGGATTTTGATGGTGAACACTTATATGGAAATGGGAGCAAACTAAACCCTTTTCTCCCCAAGTTGCTTTTGGTTGTTTTGTTTAATCACAGCAATTGTAACACGAGTTAAGACAGGAACTTTCAATCTCAGCACCAGCAAAAGGAGGCACCTCAGAGGACTTCTTTACTGTATATAAGGTTGTTATTAGATAGTCATATTTCAAATTCTCTTTGAGTCAATGTGACAAAAGATGGTATATTATGAAGAATGACAAATATAATGGAATATCTTTAACAAAAAAGACTAAAAATAAAATCTTGAAAATATTAACGCCACGTGCATCTCTGCTTTGAGCAACTTGATATGCTATTTTCTGCACTCAGAGAAAGCTCGGTGGTACTAGTGACTGGTTTGCTTGAGTAGATTTCTGGTGGGAACAATAATTGTAATTTGCATAAGAACGAGTTATAAAGAGTTTTGTATAAATTAATTTCCTGAAAGCAATTATAAAACATTCGTATAGAGCAGTAAAAATACCAGTTTTCTGGGTTAAGTCCTTTCCTTACTCTCAGAAATGTGAGGTTAAGGCTGGATATTGATTGCTTCAGATTGCAGAAGTAACAATATTAAATTAAAAACATTGTAGTTATTGGTAAAAGAAAGGCTCATAAAATATAGCTTTTATGTACCAATTGATTAAAATAACACATTTAAAAAGTGAAACAATTGCAAACTTAGTGGATATTGGTATCGGAATGAACCCCTTCGTGATGTGTGCACAGTACATGTTCTTTCTGTGGATCATTAATCTGTTTCATAGCTCTCTCTTAAAGTCAGAGTCTGCTCCTCTTCATTGGTTCTGCACATTGGCAGAAATAACATATGACTTGCAATAACTGTTCAGGCAGTTTTTAGGGAACATTCACAAATAGTTTCTTACATATATTAATCATAGATAAGGTTCTTAGTTTTCCTTGAAATAATTATTATGAAATTCTGAGAAGTCAGAAGTGACTCTGAGGTTCCATTTATATTTAAGTCTACTCATTTTTCTTTATATAAAATACTATAGTTAAAACTATATAATATTTTTCAATATTTTTCAATTATTCTAATAGAGAACTTTAAAACATTTTGAAGTATAATTATTTAGACAATATAAAATTTTAGACAATATTGTCAATGAAGCTGAGTATTCTTTCAATATTTATAATATAGCAAAGAGATTTAAACATATTTAGACACATTATTATTACATGCAATTTCTCTAAGTAAGGGGATAATTGCCTTTGTCGTGAGAAAACATAATGCAATATTTACTCTACATTTCATGTGCTTTACTTGGTCATTCATAAATTTGCTAACATTGCTTCTACTAACAATGTTAATTATTTCATCAAAATTATGGTATCTTTTAGTGAATGAATTTACTAGATGTTTTTCTGAGTGTAGAGTTTGACCCTATCATCTTGTAGCAAAATTTGTCAATCTCTCTTAAGAAGCTGCTATTCCAAGCTCTCCTTACAGTGATATTTAATCTGTATAAAATAAAATTTCTTTAATGAAAAATGGTTACAGGAAGATAATATTTGAGAACATAGACTCTAACAGCAGAGGAAGCACTGGAAATTGGACATTCTCAATCATTTCTTGAACTTCGGCAGTCTTTTTTGTTACTGACTTTGTAATCTTATAAATTGCTTACCAACCTCCTATATAAATTTATGATAAAATGATATACAAAACAAACAAATAAACAAAAAATCCAAGCACATAATAAGGACAACATTCTTTTATTGTATTCAGTTTTCACTGTTGTTTCTTAGTGGTGGCATTCAGGTTGTATTCCTCTGCATCATATATGTTGTAAGTATAATTTTGAGTAGGTAAGAGCGTTCTATCTTGTATTTTCTATCTCCTGCTATATCATCAATTTACCAACTATTTATTTATATATCATCCCACAAAATTATATACTCATTAATATATAATCAGTCATCCATATTTATGGCTATCATTTATATTTCTATCTTGTATTTATTCATCCATCCATGTATCCATTTATCATATATTAATGTTTCCATTTATCATTTATCCATCCATCTACCTGTTTATTTATCTTTAAATGCATTCAATTTCCATTTATTCCTAGCATTAATCATGTGTATTATCCTTATTACACTAAATTTAGATACATTTGGGTCTCTACATCTTGAATTCTTCCTCAATAAATTAAAAAAAATTAAAAATTGACAATACACAGACTACTACAATTAGACCAGACACATACAGACCTTTTCATCTTGCTCTTATTCCTGAAATAATGTCAGTTCACAACAACTTACTAAGCTTTTACAATACTCAGGTAACACAGAAATGAGTTCAAATGCCAGACAGGCCATATGTCATATAAAGACACTTCTCTGTCTTATATAAAATATTGAGCTCCCACAGAGAATGCCCATGGGGTTCTGCAACCAATCTCCCTACAAGAGTGAAGATGGATGATTATAATGCAGCTTTCCTCCTCAATATTTTCACACTGGGTTTATAATTATAGCTCAAATTGAAAGAAAATAGCTACTTTGGAAATAAGCCACTATAAACAACTTCAGTATAATACTAAATTGAAAAAAGACAAAATACTAATGGAGGTTTCTAATTTTATAACAAATAAGAAAACATCAAACAGAAAATAGAGCACAAATGAACTTCGTGCCAACAATGAACCTTAAGAATGAAATTGCTTTGTATGAAGTGTTATCTCTTATAAAACTTCATTTTCAGAAATATTAAAATTTGCATGGGATTATTGGAAGAATCTTGAGGGTAATATATATTCCACTAAGGAGACAGAACTAGCCCAGGAGCATGAAAAAGCAGTTTATCTATAACTATAGGATCTCCGGAGACCTACCTTGCTACCTGATCACTAATACTCATGCTTTCAGAACCACAGAGAATGAACTCCCCATGAAGAGTCTTCAGAGGTTTATACTTCCTGCCATTGATAATAGTTTGTAGAATCTTGATTTTTCTAATTTAGCACATTTTATTGCTTTTCACTTTATTGAGTGGAGATATTTTTTCCTCACAATCCATTCTAATTATAATAACTCTTTTTCTCAGTTCCCTCTCCTTTCCTCAGTTCCTCTTCACTTCTGTTCTTATCAACTTCAATTCCTTTTCTGTGTCTTACTAGAGAACACATAGGCTTTTTAGGAGTGATAATAATAAAATACCAACAAAATAAAATAAATATGCATGATAAAACAAAACTATTGTATTACAGTTGGACAAGACAGACAAATATGAAGAAAAAGCCCAATGAAGGCACCAGAATCAGAGACCCCATCATTCACATACTCTGGGATCCCATAAAGACATTAAATTGGAGGCCATGATATACATGCAGAGAACTTGGTATAAGCCCACGCAGGCCCTGGGTATGGTGCTTCACTCTCTATGAGTTCATATGAGCTTTGTTTCTTAGTTTCCCCCTTGCCCCTTGGCTCTTAGAACCTTTCTACGTCTTCTTTATGTTTTGTGATTCCTTAGGAGAGGGATTAATTTAGCTAGTTATAACACAAGATAGTGTGTCTGGATGTAAATTTTCCTGAAATATATCCTTAGTGTGATCCAAATGCTCATTCTCATCAGTCACATTAATTTTGAATTGCCTCAATATTCATGTTACTCTTAACACTAATTTATAAATATGATTGAATAACTGTCAAATACATTATTATTGTAATTCAAGCAGTATCTCTGAGTAAGGAGTTTGTGCATATAATCTGTTGAGAAACATTCCAGTTTACATCTAGAAAACATTATTGCCAACCATTTATTGCTATTTTGTTTGTAAAAATTACTCAAAATTACAGATTTTAATTTTATACTTTTTATTAGATTTGTTTAATTCATTTAAATAATTCATTTAGATATAAGGTATAATCATTTTAGTCCAAATTTATTTTCTATCTCTAAAATATGTTTATAGAATTTTATCAAGTTTGATTCTATTACTGTCTTCAAGCTTCTAATGTTTGTCTTTGATGTTGAAATAATCAATAGCAAAGCAGTAGTAATAAGACATGAGCAGTTTTATCGGAACAATTTTTCAAGGTGAAATTAAAAAAATAAAATAACTTGGCACACACCTATTTAATCAAAGGTATATTAACCAATAGGAATAAAAATTATTCCCTATGGTTCTAATGATTATATACATTTTATTGGATATTTTATGTATTTATATTTCAAATGTTATCACCTCTCCCTCCTCCAGTTTACCTCCCCTTCACCCAGCTTCTATATAGATGCTCCCACTCCCATCCACCCACTCCCAACTCAACACCGTGGCACTCCCCTACACTAGGAAAATGAGCTATCACAGGACCAAGGGTTTCTCCTCCTATTGATGCCTTTTAATGCCATCCTCTGCTACATATGCTGCTTGAGGCATTGTTCTTGCCATGTGTACTCTGGTTGGGAGTTTAGGCCCCAGGAGCTCTGGAGCATCTGCTTGGTTGATACTATTGTTCTTTCTATGGGGTTGCAAACTCCTGCTCCTTCAGTCCTTTCTCTAACTCTTCCATTGAGGTCTCCATGCTCAGTCTGATGCTTAGTTGCAAAGATCTTCATCTGTATCAGCAGGGCTCTGACAGAGCCTCTCAGGAGACATTCTGTCAGCAAGTACTTCTTGGCATCAGCAATATAGTGTTGGGTTTGGTTGATGCATATAGGATGGATTTCCAGGTGGGGGAGTCTCTCTATTGGCTTGCCTTCTGTCCCCGCTCTAATCTTTGTCTCTGTATTGCCTCCTGTGAGTATGTTCTTCCCCCTTCTACGAAAGACTGAAGCATGCACATTTTGTTCTTCCTTCTCCCTGAGCTTCATATGGCCTACGAATTTTTTATTGGGTATTCCGAAGTTTTGGGCTAATATCTAGTTATTAGTGAGTACATAGCATGTATGTTATTTTTTGACAGGGTTACCTTTTTTATTCTTTGGGTTTTTTGGATATTTAATGTATAAAATGTTATCTCCTTTTCTCTCTCTCCCATCCCATACCCCTTCCCCTGCTTCTATGAAGATGCTCCGACCTCAATGCCCTGGCATTCTCCTACACTGGGGAAATGAGCCTTCACAGGACCAAGGTCTTCTCCTCCTATTGATGTTAGACAATCTCATCTTCTGCTACATGTACTGCATGAGCCATTGTTCACTCCATGTGTACTCTTTGGATGGTGGTTAAGTCTCCAGGAACTCTGGGGCATCTTATTGGTTGATGCTATTGTTCTTCCTATAGAGTAGAAAACTCCTTTAGCTTCTTCATTCTTTTCTGTAACTCCTCCATTGGGGTCCCCTGTTCAATCCATGTTTAGCTGCAAGCATCCTCATCTGTATCAGTAAGGCTCTGGATAACCTTTTCTTCAGTCCCTGTTCTACTCTTTGTTCCTGTATTTCCTCCTGTGAGTATTTTGCTCTCCCTTCGAAGAAGGACTGCAGCATCTACATTTTGGTCTTCCTTCTTACTGAGCTTCATATGGTGTTTGAATTGTGAATATAAGAAATTTATGTAGTCATTGCTTTTAATAGCTGACTAGTACTCCATTATGTAAAAATATCACACTGTCTGTATCCATTCCCCTGTTGAAGGACATCTGGGTTCTTTCCATCTTCTGGTAATTATGAATAACGCTGTACTAAACATAGTAGAATATGTGTCCGTGTTATATGTTGTAGCATCTCTTATAGGCCCAGGAGCAATATAGCTGGTTCCTCAGGTACTACTATATCCAATTTAATGAGGAACTGCCAGACTGATTTCCAGAATGATTGTTCCAGTTTGCAATCCTGCCAACAATGGTCTATTGTTCCTATTTCTCCACATCTTCACCCATATCTGCTGTAACCTGAATTTTTTATCTTAGCCATTCTGACTGGTGTGAGGTGGAATCTCAAGTTTGTTTTGATTTTCATTTCCATGGAGATGACAGATGTTGAACTTTTCTTTAGGTGCTTCTCAGTCATTCGGTATTCTTTAGTTGACATTGTTTGTTTAGCTCTGTATCCCATTAATTATTTGATTCTCTAGAGTCTAACTTCTTGAGTTCTTTGTATGTATTAGATATTAGCCTTCTATCGAATGTAGGATCGGTAAAGATCTTACTTCAATCTATTGGTTGATGTTTTGTCCTATTCTTATCTCCTTGTACAAAGTTCAAGTCCAAGTGCATTAAAGACCTCCATATAAAAGCAGATACACTGAAACTAATAGAGGAGAAAGTAGGGAAGAGCCTCAAACACATAGGCACAGGGGACTCTTTCCTGAACAGAACACCAATAGCTTATGCACTAGGATCAAGAATAGACAAATGAGACCTCATAAAATTGCAAAGCTTCTGTAAGGCAAAGGACACTGTCCATAAGACAAAGTAGCAACCAACATATTGGAAATGATTTTATCATTTAAATCTTCAATAAAATATAGTACAGTCATTTAGCTTTTTCAAAAATTAGTTCTCTTTCCAAGTAAAATAAGAGATTATTAATATAAGATTTTCTTTTTTTTTTTTTTTTGGTTCTTTTTTTTGGAGCTGGGGACCGAACCCAGGGCCTTGCGCTTCCTAGGTAAGCGCTCTACCACTGAGCTAAATCCCCAGCCCCTAAGATTTTCTAATATCTGTTTATTAACTTATCAAATTTATGATTAATTTTTTATTTAATCTAATCTTTCCCATCAGACAATTTGTATTATCATTAGGAAGATAAAAATATATTAAACTTCATAGTCAATGTCAAGGAACAATGACATTGCATAACCCCTGTGATGTCCCAGCTTGTGCTCCAGGAGCAGCACTTCTTAGCCATTTTCATCAGGCTCTGAAAGTTACAGTTTAAAAAAAAATCTCTTGGAAGTATTTGGAGGTAAAATAGAAAGAAGTAAGAAACTAAAAATAACTCAGAAGTAATCCACAAACCATTCCATTTATCCTTAATGAGGACTCCTAATTTAGAAAATCTAAATAATATTTTTTATTAATCATTCTACCTGTTTACATCTCAAGTGATCTCCCTGCTGCAGTAAATATTTTTTTTAAAAAAAATGGGTAACCTTTTAATCTGCTCTAGCCCCAGCACTGTAGGGCCACGTGGCACTGTGAGGTATTTCTATCTCAGTGGTTCCACACTGCCTCCAACTACTGCCAGATCCAGGCGAACTCTGGTTCCAGCAACCCGGTAAAATCAAGACTCAACAAATTGCAGCCTCCCAATCAGGTTTATATGCTAAATTCTTAATCTACAATACATCTAAACACATAACCAGTTAATAGTGATATAAACCACCCACCTAGATAAGGTAAACTGACCTATAGAAATCCATCTTTTAAGAAATATTCTTAACAACCTCTATCCATGTATAAATGCATGGTGAGTATCTTTTACGTCTGCCTCCATATTGTCTCTCCTTTCTTCTGCTTCTCCCTCTCCTAAAACCTCTGTTCGTGCCTCCCTTCCTTTGCATCCAATAACAGGCCCAGGCCTCCTTTTAGTTTGTGTCTGCCTCCACCTGCATAATGATATCTACCTACACATTCCCCTTCCCAGTTACCCTTACACAAATTCCCACATCCTATTCCCCTTCTCTTGCCTCCCTTTGCCTCTATGAGGGTGATTCTCCAACCAATCACCCAGTCCCACATCACTGCTCTAGCATCCTTCTACACCACGGTCTCAAACCTCCACAGCACTAGGGGCCTCCTCTCCCATTAACGTCAGATGAGGCCATCCTCTGCTACATATGTATCTGGAGTCATAGATCCTTCGATGCCTATTCTTTGATAGACAATTTAGTTCCTGGAAGTTCTTGGGGGTTCACTTAGTTGATATTGTTGTTCTTCTTATGGGGTGGTAATCCCCTTTAGCTCCTTCAGTCCTTCCTCTAGCTCTTCCACTGGAGTCCCCCGGCTCAGTTAGACAGTTGACTGTATTTGCATTTGTATTGGTCAGATGCTGATAGAACAGGGAACAGCCATACCAGGCTCCTGTCTGCAAGTGGTTCTTAGAATTAGGAATAGTGTCTGGGTTTGGTGTATGTAGATGTGAAAGATCTCTAGGTGGGGCAGTCTCTGGATGGCCTTTCCTTCTGTCTCTGTTCAATTTTCTGTCCCTGTCTTGCCTTTGAACAGGAACATTTCTGGGTTAACAATTTTGAAATGGATGGGTGGCCCCATCCCTCAACTGGTGGCCGTGTCTATGTACTGGAGGTGATCTCTACAGGTTGTATCTCCCCTTTGTTCAGTATTTCAGCTAAAGTCATCCCCTTGGTTTCTTGGAGCCTCTTGCTTCCCTGGTATTTTGGACTTTCTGGTGACTAACCCCAGTTCCCCAGTACCCACTGCAACATATTTCTATCACATCATATTTTGAATTGAATAGCTTTTTTTCATATCTTAATTCTTTCTGAAAGCAGGAAAATAGTTTGCAATTTACTAAAATATATTGAATGTAAGAGAGAAAGAAAGATTCATGGTAATATGAAAATATTTTAATTTATCACACTGCAAATTAATTCTTATATAAATATGCTTGTCAAATAATCTAATAGCTGACTGCCAATATGGTTCAATTTACTGGCAACCAACTCAAAACATCTTAATGAATAAATAAGGATATTTAGTGTCTTACATATCATTACTGAAATTATGAAAGAAGTTTACAATCAACTGCAAAAATGACAACAGTGTATCCATAGGTTTATAAAGATAGTTATATTTTGATGAGTAGCAATGCATTTTAAATGCTCCTGGCCTTAATATACATTGATTTGAAAGAGGTTTACCATATTTAGAAATATTTTAAAATAACTTTAATATTAAAACAACATATCCTTTATTGATACAAACATAAACTAGAGGGTAATAAAACTTCTGACAACCTTATAAGCCACCATGATAGAGTAAATTTAATTTTTGGTTATTCTAAGATACAGCACATATTGACACATACCCTTCATGCAAATGAACCACATTTCAATTTTCAGATTATTTGTAGATTACTGCATTCATGTGCCTACCTGTGTACTTTGAGCTCAGACATCCAACTGAAAAGAGTGAGAGTGTAGACCTGGATGCATCAGTCCTCAGTCATAGAGCAATACAGGTCAGCATAAATTTAGGGATACGTGCAATCCTCTCAGTGCTCCTTCTCTGAATGCTGGATTTTTCCTATGAGAATATGTGAGTTAGAAATCAAGTTCTTTTTCCTCCGAAGAAACTTATTAGTAAGAAACATGACTGATGAGATGGTAAATGAAATTAATTAGTTACCTGGCAATGGTTTCCACTCATCTGCAAATGCTTTTTTAAAAAAAAAAAAAAAAAAAAAAAGACTTCTTTTGCTACTTGTATTTTCATTATTTCTTCCACTTCTCTTATTACAGACTCCTCTTCTGTTTTTATTATGTATCAAAATATGTTCCTGAATTATCCCATTCCTTAAAGCAAATAAAATCACTCACACTTTGCCTGCTGATATTAATGCCAGGAGCTCAAATTCTAAATAGAAAATATTGAAAGTATTCATAGAAAGGATAGGAAGTTTTGAAAGTATGTCACAAAGATTCCTAAGGACTAGTACATGTATACATCTCTGTTCTTTATACATTCATAGTTTATGAATAATAATATGCTTCCGTTCTGATATTCTTCACTTGATCCTAATTAAAAGACACAGGATTGAGATTATCCTTTAAGTATTTATTAATATAAGTGTGAATTACAAACGTAATTTCAGTATTTACTAATAAATATGCAGGTTACATTAGGTCATGAGTAAAGTTAATAGTGGATTCTATGTTATACCCATTGAATATAATAATGGCATATTTTTGAAAAAATGTGAATTGCTGAGAACATTGAAGGTATATAAAAGCCAGAAATGAACCCACACACCTATGGTCACTTGATTTTTGACAAAGGAGCCAAAACCATCCAATGGAAAAAAGATAGCATTTCCAGCAAATGGTGCTGGTTCAACTGGAGGTCAGTATGTAGAAAAATGCATATTGACCCATGCTTATAACCCTGTACAAAGCTTAAGTCCAAGTGGATCAAGGACCTCCACATCAAACCAGACACACTCAAACTAATAGAAGAAAAAGTGGGAAGCATCTCGAACACATGGGCACTGGAGAAAATTTCCTGAACAAAACACAAATGTCTTATGTCGATCAAGAATCGACAAATGGGATCTCATAAAACTGAAAAGCTTCTGTAAGGCAAAGGACACTGTGGTTAGGACAAAACGGCAACCAACAGATTGGGAAAAGATCTTTACCAATCCTACAACTGATAGAGGGCTTATATCCAAAATATACAAGAACTCAAGAAGTTAGACCACAGGGAGACAAATGACCCTATTAAAAAATGAGATTCAGAGCTAAACAAAGAATTCACAGCTGAGGAAAGCCGAATGGCTGAGAAACACCTAAAGAAATGTTCAACATCTTTAGTCATAAGGGAAATGCAAATCAAAACAACCCTGAGATTTCACCTCACACAAGTGAGAATGGCTAAGATCAGAAACTCAGGTGACAGCAAATGCTGGTGAGGATGTGGAGAAAGAGGAACACTTCTCCATTGTTGGTGGGATTGCAGACTATCACAATTCTGAAAATCAGTCTGGAGGTTCCTCAGAAAATTGGACATTGAACTGCCTGAGGACCCAGCTATACCACTCTTGGGCATATACCCAAAAGATGCCCCAACATATAACAAAGACACATGCTCCACTATGTTCATAGCAGCCTTATTTATAATAGCCAGAAGCTGGAAAGAACCCAGATGCCCTTCAACAGAGGAATGGATACAGAAAATGTGGTACATCTACACAATGGAATATTACTCAGCTGTCAAAAACAATGCATTTATGAAATTCATAGGCAAATGGATGGAACTGGAAAGTATCATCCTGAGTGAGGTAACCCAATCACAGAAAAACACACATGGTATGCACTCATTGATAAGTGGCTATTAGCTCAAATGCTTGAATTACCCTAGATGCACAGAACACATGAAACTCAAGAAGGATGACCAAAATGTGAATGCTTCACTCCTTCTTTAAAAGGGGAACAAGAATACCCTTAGCAGGGAATAGGGAGGCAAAGTTTAGAACACATGCAGAAGGAACACCCATTCAGAGCCTGCCCCACATGTGACCCATACATATACAGCCACCCAATTAGATAAGATGGATGAAGCAAAGAAGTGCAGGCTGACAGGAACCGGATGTAGATCTCTCCTGAGAGACACAGCCAGAATACAGCAAATACAGAGGCCAATGTCAGCAGCAAACCACTGAACTGAGAATGGGACCCCCGTTGAAGGAATCAGAGAAGGGACTGGAAGAGCTTGAAGGGGCTTGAGACCCCATTTGAAGAACAATGCCAAGCAACCAGAGCTTCCAGGGACTAAGTCACTACCTAAAGACTATACATGGACTGACCCTGGACTCTGACCTCATAGGTAGTAATGAATAGCCTTGTAAAAGCACCAGTGGGAGGGGAAGCCCTTGGTCCTGCAAAGACTGAACACCCAGTGAACGTGATTGTTGGGGGGAGCATGGTAATGGTGGGAGGATGGGGAGGGGAAGCCCATATAGAAGGGGAGAGGGCTAGGGGGATATTGGCCTGGAAACTGGGAAGGGGAATAACAATCGAAATGTAAATAAGAAATACTCAAGTTAATAAAGATTAAAAAAAAAAGTAAATGACTCACATTTACTCACACTCTGGTACAGCCACTACCCCTCTCATCCATCTACCCATGTGAAAAGTCTACATTTTTCCCTGAAACCTATATCCAATTTACCTGAACTTTATTTAAATAGAATTGGGTAGTGAATATGCTTTTTTCTCATGTGTTTTCCATCACCATAATTAAATTTTGATAATTCTTTGAAGTTCTGCCCTGTGCATGTACCTGTTTTCCATCTGAAGGATCTAGGAAAACAATGGCACATAAGTGGGTTTTCTTCAGATGCCCCTGTTTTTTTCATGACCTGGAATGGGTGAGCCGTGAGATGCATGTTTACCAGAGACTTCATCCCAGGATTGGTTCTTGATGCTGTTATGCCTTTCCAGTCACTATTACATAACTTAATGATTACTGGTTATTATCCTAACCTATTGGGCAGATTTTCTATAGACCAACATGAAGATGTACTATCATGTAGTAATTCTGTGGGGACAAACAAGTTCCTAATAATGATTTCATAGAATGCTAAAATTTATAAAAGTAATATGACAACCCCTAATAGAATAAACCTGCAAATGGAGCTTTGTAAACTTTCATATGTCATGGACTAATTGCACTGGAATGAAAAAGCAGGCTTAAAACAAACTTGTGACCAAAGAAAAACATTCTATATCAGGTACAGGTTTATTTTGAGTTAACTCTTGAAGCAAAAAATGTGCATCTTATTATTTTATGGATTTGATTAAATTTTTATAAAACAATTTATGAAGAAGGATGGATATTTTTGTTCGAGGTTATAGTCTATTATGGAAAGAAAATTAAAATTGTGGGATCTTGAAGAAGCTGGTCATGCTGCATCTGTAGTCTGGAACAGAGGGGGGGTGATTGATGAGTGGTACTTCCCAGCACCCTTTCTCCAATTATGGTTAGTAAGACCATGGTCACAGACCCTTCATATTCTTCAGGTATTCCCCACATTTACTGCCATGTTCACTTCTCAAGTGGAAAACAAACCAACGTATTATGTTTCCAAGAGTACAACTAATTATATGAGCTAAAGGTTATATTTTCCACTGAATTTTCTTTGTACACTATTCCCAAAATACCTTCTCTTATGTACATAGATCTATGTGTTCCTACCTGTAATCTCTCTGATGTTATTTATACCAGGCTTGGTATAACATACATTGATTATTAAAGTTGGAAAAGGAAAATCAAACTTACGATTTTGACATAGATTTTATTTAATAAATAGAAGGAAACATTCATAAATATGAAAATAAAAAAGTAAAAGTTAAATATAGACAAGCAATATACACATACATTTAATTATACACCTTTTTCCGAAAGAATGAAACAAAAGGAACATTTACTCTTAGATTATGTTATTTTCTGAGTATTCTGTATCTTGACTGATATCAACACGCTTTCATAGGCTACAGCAACCTGGTTGTTTCTAGGGGAAATCGAATAGAGTCATTGTATCTAGGATAAAAATTTGGATGAAATCTTTGATTGTTGGAGGTACCTAGACCCTGAAGGAAATCACTGAGGAAAACTTGATTATTTTCTCTGATTTAGAGAGTTCATTTTTAGAAGGAGATCTACATTTTTTGCTTGATGTTAGTAACAAGATGGTTTGAGCACACTCAGAAAATCTTGCATTATTGAAAAAAAAAAACTATACAATAGGCACTGAAATTGAAGGGCAGTGATTTTTTTTCTATGCAAAACATACGATTAGACCAGGGGGTCCAGAATGAACTACTTGTTGTGCACAAAATAACTTTTGAAAAGGAACAAATAAATATGCTTTTGCAAAGCACTTTAGAGTTCACTTTATCAGAAACTGTCCCCCCCTGCTGCAGAGAAGCCTTACCTCATACTGTTGTGTCTGCTTTTCTTCGACGGCACATCTAAGAACATAGACAGTCATTCATGTTTTTGTTTTCATTAAATTTCTTTGTTACTTTATTTTGTGGCTAGTTGCCCAATTATTAGATAATAAGAATGTTGGACATATATGCAATAGAATATAATTCTTGTGAAAGTGCAAGTGAAATAATGAAAATATAAGGAAATGTATGCATCTGGACAATATAATAGTAATTATATTTACTTATAGTTTAAATTATATCATGTTTATAAGAGTTTGTAAAGTCTTAAAGTTTAGAAAATTTTTTGAAAAGACAATCTTTAGTAATGTCTGAAAAATAACCCATGGACATGAAAGAATAAATTAGTCTTCTGTAGTAATGGAGGCTACAAACCAAACCTATAAATGGATGGTTTAAAACTAAAACATAAAAATGTAGAGCCTGTATTCTTCCGTAGAATATATTATGTTATTATGGGTGGCATAACATTTCAAGATGGATTATTTCACAAGTATTGAAAACCAAATTCCTGAGAGTAATTTTGATATTACAGAGCAGACCGAAAGCTTTTCTTTTTAATGAAAAATTAGAAGCCAGTGTTGAGGAAATACTTGAGAATGAGAGGAAATTTTTTTTCTTAGTTTCCAAAAAGAATACTTGGTTGCCGTGGCTATTTCTGCTTGTCAGCTTGACTAAACATGGAATGAAGTATAATCAAGTAATGGAGGAAACAATTGTGAGAGATGTTTTGCTTGGTTTGAAGTGGGTAAATTCACACCTACCCTGAACTTGAGGTTGGAGGATACAAGCTTTTGATCCTAGATATTGACCCATATTTAATCTGGAGCATACCATTTGCTAAAAGTTTATATAAGGACATAGAAGAAGGAAGCATCTTCTCTTTGCTTCCTGTTTTAAAAATAAATTAAACTCTTTCTCTCAATAAATGGCTCACTTTCATGAAAATGGAGTATGAGTTATTAGGTAGACTAAGAATTATAATCTGTTATACTAGCTGCGGCCAGTCAGAAAACCAGCTGTTCATTGAGGATGTATACTAATTCAGGAATACCTCCTGTGGCTAGGGTTCATTCTTTCTTCTCAGAAAAATCTACAAAAACAAAACAAAATACTTTAAGACAAATAGCAAGATTCTGATCTAAATTCTCATATCACGAAGATGATAAAGGAATTTAAGGAGGACCTAAATAACTCCCTTAAAGAAATACAGGCAAACACAGGTAAACAAGCAGAAGCCCTAAAAGAGCAAATACATAAACCTCCTAAAGAAATACTGGATCCATTGCTCTGTTGAGGGACATCTGGGTTCTTCTTAGCTCTGGCTTTTATAAATAAGGCTGCTATGAACTACATACCTATTTAAAAAATGACTTCATGAAATTCATAGGCAAATGGATGAAACTAGAAAATATCCTGAGTGAGCTAACCCAACCACAAAAAAACACATGGTATTCACTCTCTGAGAAATAGTATTAGTCCAAAAGCTCAAATTGCCTAAGATACAACCACAGACCTTATGAAATTCAAGAATGATGACCAAAGTGTGGATACTTCAATCCTTCATAAAAGGGAGAACAAAGACATTCATAGGAGGAGATATGGAGAAAAAGTTTGAAGCAGAAACTGAAGGAATGGCCATCTAGAGGTTGTCCCACTTGGCGATCCAGCTTATATGCATACATACATCCACCAAACCTAGAAAATATTGCTGAAGTAAGTACATGCTGACTGGAGCATGATAAAGCTGTCTTGTGAATCAGAGAAAGGATTGGAAGAGCTTGAAGGGACTTGAGACCCCTTATGAACAACAATGCCAACCAACCAGAGCTTCCAGGGACTAAGCCACTACCTAAAGACTATACATGGACTGACCCCGGACTCTGACCTCATAGGTAGCAATGAATAGCCTAGTAAGAGCACCAGTGGAAGGGGAAGCCCTTGGTCCTGCCAAGACTGAACCCCTAGTGAAAGTGATTGTTGGGGGAGGGTGGTAATGGGGGGAGGATGGGGAGGGGAACACCCATATAGAAGGGGAGAGGGATGGGTTAGGGGGATGTCGGAAAGGGGAATAACAATCGAATGTAAATAAGAAATACTTAAGTTAATAAAGATGGGGAGAAAAAAAGCTGTCTTCTGAGAGGTTCTGCCAGAGCCTGACAAATACAGAGGTGATGTGTGTGCAGCCAATTGTCAGACGAGAACAGGTTCCCCAATGGAGGAGTTAGAGAAATGTTTGAAGGAGCTCAAGAGGTTTGCAACCCCATAAGAACAACAATACCAACCAACCAGAGCTCCTAGGGACTAAAACACGACCCAAAGAATACACATGGACAAATTCATGGCTCCTGCTGTATATGTAGCAGATGATGGCCTTGTTGGGCACCAATGGGCAGAGAAGTCCTTGGTCCTATCAAGGCTCAACCAACCTCTTTAAGAGCTTGTACTTATAGTGAAATGTTAGGGCAGGGAAGTGGGAAGGGGTAGATGGATGAATGGGGAACATCCTCACAGAAGTAGGGGGAGGGGTGGGAAAGGGTTTGAAATGTAAATAAAAAATGCCCAATAAAAAAAATACTGGAAAACACAAACAAGTGAAGGAACTGAACAACACTTTCCAGGATCTAAAAATGAAAATAGAAACATTAAAGAAAACAAAAAGGGAGAAACCCGGAGATGGAAAAGCTAGGAAAGAGAGCAGCAGTAACACATGAAATCATCACCAATGGAATACAAGATTTTGAAGAGAGAATATCATGTGTAGAAGATATCCACACAACAGTGAAGGAGGAAATAAAGCAAAGAGCTCCTAACTCAAAACATTCAAGAATTCCAGGACACAAAGAAGACTGAACCTGAGAATAATAGATATAGAAGAGAGTGAAGATTTCCAACACAAAGGGCCAGCAAACATGTTTAACAAAATTCTAGAGGAAAACTTCCCTAAGCTAATGAAAGAGATGCCAACAAAAATATAACAAGCTTACAGACACCAAACAGATGGGGCCAGAAAAGGAAATTCTTCCCAACATATTATAATTAAAACACAAAATGCAGAGAACAAAGAAACAATATTGAAAGCAGTAAGGGAAAAAGATCAAGTAACATATAAAGAAGACCTATCAGAATTACACCAGACCTATTAACAGTGATTCTAAAACCCAGAAGATCTTGACGAGATGTGAGACAGACTCTAAGAGAATACAAATTCTAGCCCAGCCTACGATATCCATCAAAATTCACAATTATGATACATGGAGAAATCAAGGTTGTCCACGACAAAACCAAATTTAAGCAATATCTTTCCACTAATCTAGCCCAACAGAGGACAACACAAGGAAAAGTCCAACACAAGGAGGAAATTACACATAGGAAAGACAGGAACACTCCTCCATTGCTAGTGGGATTACCATCTGGGAACAACCACTATGGAAATCAGTCTGGTGGTTCCTCTGAAAATTGTACATAGAACTACCCAAGAACCCAGCTATACAACTCCTGGTAATATACCCAAAAGATGCTCCAACATAAAGCAAGGACACATGCTCCACTATGTTCATAGAACTCTTATTTATAATAGCAAGGAACTGTAAAGAGCCCAGATGTCCTTCAACAGAGGAATGGAGGCAAAAATATGGTACATTTATACAGTGGAGTACTATGTGGCCATTAAAAGCAATAACTTCATGAAATTTACATGCAAATGGATGGAACTAGAAAATATTATCCTGACTGAGGTAACCCAGTCACAAAAAAAAAACTCAAATCGTTTGTACTCACTAATCGGTGGATATTATGAGAAAAGCTCAGTATACTCATCCTACAACTTATAGACCATGTGAAGGCCCAAGAGAAAGGAAGACCAAAATGTGGATTCCTCAGTTCTACTTACAAGGAGGAAAAATAACCATGGGGGGTTGAGAGTGGAAGGGACCTGGGAGGAAGAGTGGAAGGGGAGAGGAAAAAAGGGGCAGGATTGGGTGTGGGCGGAGACTAGAGAGATGTTCAGAGGGTCAGGAAATTGAACACGTGTGTGTAGCAATGATGAAAGGAGAACTGAGGTTAGCCCCCAGAAAGTCCCAGATGCCAGAAAAGCAAGAGGCTCTCAAGACACAGCAGTGATGACCTTAGCTGAAATGCCCAGCAAAGGGAAGACAGAACCTGTAGAGATGACATCCAGAGGTTAGGCACAGACTCTGGTTGAGGGATGCCCTCCCTCCCCCCAACCCCCTTCTCAAAAAATTTAATGGAGTATTGCTTCTGTCTATAGGAAATATGGGCACAAAGAATGGAGCACAGACTGAAGGAAAGTCTTTTACAGAGACTACCCCACCTTGGGGATCCATCCCATATGCAGCCAATAAACCCACACACTGATGCTGATGTCAAGATGTGCTTGTTGACAGGAACCTGATATGGATGTCTCCTGCGAGGCTCTGTCAGAGCCTTACCGATGTGGACGGTTATGGGTAACCATCAGACTGGGCATAAGAACTCCAATGGAGAAGTGAGGGGAAGGGCTGAAGGAGATGAAGAGGTTTGCAACCCCATAGGAAAAAAAAAACAATATTAACCAACCAGACACCCTAGAATTTCCAGGGACTAAACCAGTAACCAACGAGTACACATGGAGGTACCCATGTCTCCAGCTGCCTATGTGGCTGAGGATGGTCTTGTCTGGCATCAATGGGAGAGAACGCCTTGGTCCTGTGAAGTCTTGATACCTCACTGTATGGAATGATAGGGTGGGGTGGCAGGAACGGGTAGGTGGGTAGGGGAAAAGTCATGTGGAGTCAGTAGAAGGAGGTGCAATGGGGTGGGGGACTTCAGAAAGGAAAACTGGAAGGAGAAAAACTTTGGAAATGTAAATAAAATAAACAATTTTTTTTCACAGCAAAAGATAAAAGTTCTCAACAGTTTGTAGCTTTATTTAAAATGGTAACATTCCAAATTTAGAGAAGTAAACAAAGTACCTATTTCTATTTTTTTACCTTTTAGAGAAGCTGAACAAACAATCTTGGTTTGTTATATATCACATTTCACTAGATTTAATAAATGTACAAATGGTGAACTTCAGTGATGTAAGTAATTTATTCTCTTGAGATAGTCCTTTTTGGAAGATTGATGTTCTAAGTAATGATATCATTGTATCGGTTAATAGTAATTAATCAACATTTTGACATTATTCCCAGAAATTCTCTTTTTAGTGTAAATTCTTCCAGGAACTATAAAGATAATAATCACATATTTATTGGAACAAAATGTTTGTATTCACTCCAAGATTATCACCAATAATAGTAAAGTATTTTAAAATATGATGAACCTACTGTCAATTTCAACTGTTTGTCTTCTATATATGTAATAAATAAAATCGCTTTGAGGAACATATTTTATAATGTTCGTATAAGCATTGTTTCTTTTTGTCCATCAGATTATTTTAATTTCTCTTATTATTTGTATTTCGAATGGGCCAAAATACATAGCACTGTCTGAATTTGAAGGGCAGGGGGCAATTTTGGACAGTGAACTTTCTTTTTCATCTTGTGGATTTGAACGACTGAAGTGAAAGATTTAGTGGCAAATGATGACATATTAAGGCATATTGTCAGCTTCCAATCTCTTGACATTTTATGGGCATAAAAATAAAATTATAATAAATGGAATGACATTTTTTATTAAATAAGTCAGCAAATATAGTATTATTTGTTTTTTATTTATTTTTATTTATTATTTATAGTAAACAAATATAGTATTATTTGTTTTTATTTATTTTTATTTATTATTTATAATAAAAATATAGTATTATTTGTTTTTTATTTATTAGTAAACAAATATAGTATTATTTGTTTTTTATTTATTTTTCTTTATTATTTATAGTAAAAAATATAGTATTATTTGTTTTTTATTTACTAGTAAACAAATATAGTATTATTTGTTTTTTATTTATTTGTATTTATTATTTATAGTAAACAAATATAGTATTATTTGTTTTAGAAAAAGAGAAAGTAATGAAAGTAAAGAAATTTATAAACACTAGGAGCATAAATCAGAGATTCATTTTTGGGTAGAAAGGATTAAAACTTCTACATTGTCAATAAAATTTCTTCAGCATTTCTGGTTATTCATGCCATGAAAAGCAATTAATTATGGATGTCCGTGAAAATTAATCACATATTAATCACTGACTATATTTTTGATTTTATGTCAGTAGTATGCATACTTTATTGTCAGTAGTATGAATATTTGGTCTTACTGTGTTGCTTTTGGTGCCTCTATAGGTTTTTATTATTAATATTTTAATATTATAATTCCATTGTTTTTTCCCTTTTGATGAAAATAGATTCTTTTCCCATACAACATAATCTCTCATTAGAAAAGAGCAGGTTAGTAATTATAAAAGAAGAAAGCTGAATAAAATAAATAATATAAAGTAAAGATCATCAAATTCAAGTAGACAAATCAAACCCACAGAAGGAAACAAGCCCTTCAGAAGGCAGAGAAATTATCTTTAAACCCAGAACTAGAGAGGAAGAGGCAGCAAAAGCAGGTGAATCTCTCTGAGTTCTATGTCAGCCTGGTCTACAAGGCTCCACAGGGAAGCCACATGTTAACAAACCCACAAGGCTCTGGACTACTCTTGGCATGAGCAGATTATTTTTCTGCTGTCTGAAGTCTAGTTTATCTCCTCTTGAACTTGCTATGTTAGTTGTTCTAATGCATGCTGCACGACAGCTGCTGATTTTAAAGGCTTCTGTACCATCATTCCCTGACTGGCAAAGCATTTAGTTTTCAGACCATGACATTTAATACATATGTCTTTACTTTAACTATTAAAACTATTTATAACATACTAAAGATGACAATGTGAATATTCCCTTTGTCTTGGTGTGAACATCATATGTAAAAATGAAAACATTTTACCAAATAAACTCACAAAAACTTTAGGATAGTCATCTTTTAAAATGAGATAAAATAAAGAACAACCTATGGATTCCAGGCATTTTGGATACAAGGTCGAGTCTCAATTAAGCAAGTGGGTACCTCCCTTTACCTAACAAATATCAATTTATGAGTAAACATTCATTTTAGGATATAGATCAAGTGTCAATGGTCAGTCTCATTGGGGGAAAAAGAAGTACGGAGAGTAAAATAGAGAAAAGTAAGGGGGATTCAGTCAGCCTACCTGGGTCCTCAGCAAGTGAATGGCTAGGAGGTTCTGGTAAGGACTGGAACAATCGCAGAGTTTCCATATTCAATGGCTATACCTACAACACAACTCCTGCACCTGAAGTTCAAGGAGCATAAAATAAGACGGGGAAAACAGTGTAATAGTCAAAGAAGTAGGAAATCTGGTGCAAGCTTATGTCTCTTAAAAATTAAAAGGAAGCTACAAACTTGATATCAAAATATTGTATATGTCTAAATAAGATCTCAAAAATCACAATATTAATAATATACTTATTGTCCTGGAAAGGAGAATATCTCATGGGAACCCCATCACTAGATAAAAGACTACAGAAAGCTGAGAACTGTTGAAAAGGAGAATTAGTCTTTCCCAACGGCAGGGGTGAGGTGGGATATCTTCATAAGTCATTCAATTCCAAATGCTCAGTACTGAAATCATGGGCGTATTAGAAATGCTGAAAGGCTTGAGCAGGCTGTATTTATGTATTTTTACATATCTGTAACAGTAACAGTTATTTTAAAAAGGCCATTTATTTGGGAGGTATTAGCAGATTATGTGCCAGAGTTCAGAACAAGGGGAAAAAGGCAAGAAACAGTATGTATAACTGTATTTCAAGTAAAATAATTTTTAATTAAAGTCAATAAAATAATGTCTAGTTTTAAAAAGAGAATATTTAGCCATCTCAAATATGTCATTATTTACCACACAAAACACTGATTAAGACATTATTAGATATATCTTCAGACAAATGATAACCTTAGTTAGATATACAATGGCAGAAAAAATCATACATTGAATCCATATTAAATAAAGTACATTAAAAAATTCTAATCTAAGCTGAAAATATAGCAAATAAATAGTTTTGTTCTTAAATTGCCTCTCATAGACAATAATAGGAATTGTGAGATGGTTCAGCATGTGAATATGTTTCCCACACAAGCAGTAGGATGTAAGTTTGAAGTTGGGAAACAATAGAACTCAAGATTTTTAGTTGGTATATGAGTTATCATTTCTTCTATGGTAGTATGTAGGATGAAGACAAATGAATCACTAAAGAGCTTCAGCTTAGCTCTTCTGAAATATTCAGAGCTACAGTAAACACAAACAGATCCTGATTCAGCAACACAGAGGAGAGAAGTGATTCACTAATGTCCTCTGACACTGGGGCCATGACGTGACCATGGTCCCTTTACCTCATGTATAGCAAATAAAATAACAAAAGCAATTTTTAAAAGAATGGTATCATAGATATGGCAGTATTTACATGCTCACCAGTATAATAGTGGCACAAATATTATGGCATGAATAGCTTTCTAATTACATCTAAGCCTTTCTCCACAAGATGAAACCCATCACTAATAAATATTGGGCCCAGAATCTATGGGTATACGTGACCAACTGGAGAAGGTGCTAAATGGCCATACTACTAAATGACTTCTCATGGTTTAGTTTTATTTTCAGTACATAGTGATTACCACCAAGATCTTCAGTTTGCCCAAGTGCAAGGAAAGAGAGATTATGGAAATTGATAACTGCTGGGAAAGGAAAAGTAAGTTTTCTCTAAGACTGTTGCCACTAGTAAGTAATCCATAGGCCAGTGCAAGGCCACATATCCATGAATGTATTGGCAGAGTAAATCGAATTTTATGAGTGAAGAAGAAAAAAAATAAAACAAAGTTAGGAGGATAAGGAAGAAGTAGTTCACAGAAATATTTATTGAGAGAATATGATCAAAACTTTATATGAAATTCTCAAAGTATTAATCAGACTAGTAATAATTATGAGAAAATATCAAAGGTCAACATCCACTATATATCTTACTTGCAGTTTTATATCCACTGGGATATGAACTCATGAAATATATAGGTATGAGATCAAATTTATTTTGGTCAATGTTTATTGAATCCTAACTTATTCAGTGGTAAGAGAGTCTGAGCTATATTGAAGCATGCAGTCATTTGTTATTGAAAACAATTCTTGTTTATTTCTTTATGTCAGTGCCTCTAGTGATATATTAAATATGAGATCTGAAGGATGGAGAGTTAACAACTCACTAATTAAAAAACAGTGTTTGTGGAACAGAAGAACACTATTCCTGAATAAATTAGTGTCAATAAATATAAAAAAAAGCAACCCTGTGTGTTTTGTCACAATTGGGAGAACAGTCATGTGAGTTGGTTAATTTTCTTTGTGCCAATGAAAGCACAAAGTGTGGACATTGAGGATCACTGTCACTCTGGGGAAGGCAATGGAAGTAAATAGAAGAAGGTTTAAAACATCAGCAAAGAACTTGACCCTCCAAATTATGATGAACTAAGAAAAACCCAGGGGTTTTGTGCTCCACAACGGAAAATGGAGTTCAGTGAAAAATGCTTTAGTACCAAAAGATAATTGTATAAATTAATTGTGCGAATGGAATTTAGAGATTCATAAAGTCATCTAATGAGGAGAATCCTTTGGGTGCTCAAACACTGTTTACCAGAAACTATTTTAAAACATTCAGTGCATAGTACATTTATAGCTAATAAAATTGATAAATATCACATGTGAATGCGTACATTTTAAACAGAAAATCATCCTCCAATATTTAAGGTATGATAAAACATTGATTTTTTTCCCTTAAATTTCCTACAGTTGTCTTCATGGACTTAAAACATTCACTTATAGGAAAGATACTTTATAAATTTATAAAAAATTTTACAAGGTATAAATATTGAAAGATTGTTTAATTCATTTTTTCTGGAAGTACATTATACTTTTCTAGTTGCACATTATGAATAAATAGATTGAGGTGAATATATGCAATCAAAACATATTTCAGTATATTAGTTAATGATCCAGACTGAAAACTTTAAAAACATGTCAGTTTATCTAGGACATTACTAAATTTTTAACGTGCAACATCTAACAGTATCTAATGGAAGTTACACAGTACATAGGTGACCCAATTTTATCAGGTGGTCTTTAAATACTCCTTTAAAATCAGAAACCATATATTTCTCTTCTAGTGAAAATAGGGTGTCATTCTAATGATATGAAGAAGTAAAAATTTTAGAAGAAATAAATTGTATGGAGGACACAATTGGTTGAGATATTTTTATGTGACAAAAGCCATCTGTTATATCTACACCTTGCTTTCAGTTACCTAGTTATTTAAAAATATGCACTTATCATGTTGCTTAATTTGATTTAGGTGAATACAGAAAGTACAATTGATGAAAACAAAATCAATACAAAAAGGAAAAACACAAATATCTACCAAATAATAATTTGTAATCACAACATAAGAAAATGATAAACATTTCATGCAAAAAGATCTTTTCATTTTTGTTTTTACTTGAATGAGTAATTGACTAAGTAATTTTATACATTGACCACCTGGGTGTATTTTCAGGAACATTATAGCATTTGGTGTCATAAACAGAAAAATACTGCTTAAGAATAGATTATGGGGGTTGGGGATTTAGCTCAGTGGTAGAGCACTTGCCTAGCAACCGCAAGGCCCTGGGTTCGGTCCCCAGTTCCGAAAAAAAAAAAAAGAGAAAAAAAAGAAAAAAAAAGAATAGATTATGAAAGGCACTGAAAGAATGTGCCTGTGTTAATTTACCAATCACTAACAAAGTATAACATTTGGGAGGGGGCAGAAAGTCTACAGAACATCTTTACCATTGATGAATCCATGTGACTTCAAAGCACAGATCCAAAGCCAATGAGACACGGAGGACCCTGTTCAAACCAGGTGGGTCACAAAATAAACGTAAATACACAGACCCAAGAAAAGAACTTATAAAATCTAGGGCTGGGGAGACATTGATAGTAATTGGAGAAAAATAAGGGTGTAGAGGTGAGAGGAATCAAAATCCAAAAAATCAATCAAATATATGTATATGTATATATTGATAAATGTATATATACAAACATTCAATTTTTCAAAAGTATGACTTCATTAGTCATAAATAAAAATTTAAAACATCCAAATGCTTTTATTTTTATTTGCTTAAAGTTTAATCTATGTAAAATTTAACTAGTGAAAAATGTATTTAAAATTCATTATTTATAGGTCACTCAGGTTGCCTATTACCCATTGTTTCTTCTATTCTGTTAGAAGTTTGCCTTTTGAATTCAGATAACCACATTTTTGCTTTAGAAAGTGAAGGCAAGCTAATTTAATACTGATAAAGATTCTAAGCATTTAATTTATTTTTTAAGGAAGTGATTGAAGACAATTTAATAGCAATAATTATTAGGTCAGTTTCTTACGACAATTAGCAAAACATTCAATTTATTATTTTTGAATCACAAAAAAAGTCTTTTATTATATCTTTGTCTTTCAGACCTGCGGCTATATCAGCTTAGTCGAATATTTCTCACTATGCCCAGATTCCTTGTGTTTGGAATGGTAATGTATATTATATGCTATTGTCTTTTAGAAGTACCTATTTTTATTACAACTACACAGGCTATAATCAAGAGATTTTTTGAGCCTCTGAGGAGATTTTGAACTTTGAATTTTTCAACAGTGTTGAGACTAAGATTTTATTGAGACTTTTGAAGTTGGAGTAAATGCAGGCTATGACCACTAACCAAGGATAGCTAATAACTGGTATGTGGTAGATTGAATGAGAATGACTGCCATATATTCATACATTTCAACTTGTTTCCCAGTTGGTTGAACTGTTTGGGAAGTGTTATGAGATTGATCCTTGTCTGAGGTGTTGTACCACTGATGTTGAGCTTTGAGTTTCAGAAGATTCATACCATTCCCAGTGTTTATTCTCTGCACACTACTTCTAAGGTAAGATGTGAAGTCTCAGCTCTTGTAACCTATCATCATGAATGCTAACTCTTTGAAACTGTAAGCCAAGGTTGACAATTTCATTTATAAACTGTCTTGGCCATGGTATTTCATCAGAGCAATAGAAATAGTATCTAAGTTAGGTATAAATCTTCACATTTTTCCTAACCTCTAGCAATCTTAAATAGTTTAGTAAGGAATTCTGATGCCACAAAATATTTTGCAAAAGGCAGATTTCATACTTCAAATATTTTAAGGCACATTTTCTGTGTGTGTGTGTGTGTGTGTGTGTGTGTGTGTGTGTGTGTGTGTGTGTCTGTAAAGTCTGGACAGGTCCAAGTCCTGTGTAAACAAGAAGAGAGTATTCGTTCCCTTTGAAAAGTTTTTGATCCTTTAGTTAATGCTATCCTCTGGCATAACCTCAATAGATATTGTAAAGGAAAATTTGTACACTTCATTTAACAAGTTAACTTTCAAAACTTTATATACATTCAATATTATTTGTATTATCATAATTTTTTATTCATATTACACCTCAATTGCAGCTCCCCTCCCTCCTCCCAGTCCCTTGGAAATCTCTACTTCCTACACCCTCTCCTTCTTCTCAGAGAAGAAGCAGCATTCCTTGGGTCCTCCTATCCCACTGAGGCCTCCAGGCAATAGAGTTATGGAAGGGGATTCAATGGCAGGGAAAAGAGTCAGAGACAGTCCCTACTCTAATTGTTAAGAGACATATATGAAGACCAAGCTGCATTTGTGATACCAATGTGGGGATTGAGCTTGGTCCAGGCCCTGCATTCTCTTTGATTTGTGGCTCAGCCTGTGCACAACATAATAGGCCCATGTTAGTTGACTCTCTAGGTCTTCTTGTGGTGTCCTTGATTTCTGTGGCTTGCTCTCATTTATATCCTCAACTTTTCCAGAAGTCCTGCTAATCTCCATTGATCTTTGACTAGGTGTTGCTGTATCTGTTTCCATCCACTGTTGGATGAGGCCTCTCAGGAGACAATTACATTAGTTTCTTGTCTGCAATTATAGTAGAGTATCATTAACAGTGTCAGGAGTTGTTACTCTTTCTTGGGATGGGTCTCAAGTTGGGCCAGTCATTGGTTGGCTATTTCTTCTGTCTATGCTCCATCATTATTGATGAGTATCTTGTAGGAAGGACAAATTTAGGGTTGAAGGTTCTGTTGTTAGTTTGATGTCCTCTTCCTTCTACTAGAAGTCCTGCCTAGATACAGGAGGTGGCCACTTTAGTTGCTATATCACTTTCTTGTAGGAATCTCTGCTAGGGTCTTCCCCATTGACTCATTCCCTATTCTAAGTCTTCACATGGTCCCAGAGATGTGCCCCACTAATTTCCATTCTCACTCCCAACTCTTTCCCAAACCTTCTCCCATACTTGATCAGCATCCTGATATACCTTCTCATCTGTCCCAGCTAGTTCCCTCTCCTCATTAACATCTAAGGGCTGTTTAGATTGCCCTTTTGAGTAATATTCATATATCCTGACTTTAACCCTACTTCTTATCCAGTTTCTTCATATTTGTAAATGGTAGAATGGCTAACCTGAATTTATGGCTAATGTCCAACTATGAGTGAGTATTTGGCATATGTCTTTCTGGGTCTGTGTTACCTCACTCAGGATATTCTCAAATTATATGTATTAGCCTCCAAATTTCATGATGTCTTTATTTTTCATGGCTGAGTAGTATTCCATTTTATATATGTACCACATTTTCTTTATCTGTTCTTTGTTTGAAGGGATATCTGTGTTGTTTCTAGTTTCTAACTAATACAGAGTTGTTATGAATATAGTTGAGCAAGTGTTTCCACACAAATAACTCAGACGCTAAGATCACTAATTAATAAATAGGACCCGGTGTGATGGTTTGCATGTGCTTGGCCCAGGGAGTAGCACTATTATAAGCTGTGGTCTTGTTGGAGGAATTGTGTCACTTTGAGGGTCGGCTTGGAGACCCTCCTCCTAGTTTCCTGAAGATGCTCAGTCTGTTCTGTCTTCCTTCTGGTAAAGATGTAGAACTCAGCTTCTCCTGTACCATGCCTGCCTGGATGCTGCCATGCTCCTGCCTTGATGATAATGGACTGAATCTCTGAACCTATAAGCCAACCCCAATTAAATGTTGTCTTTTATAAAACTTGCATTGGTCATAGTATCTGTAAACAGCAATAAAACCTTAACTAAGGCACATGATGCAAAGCTAACTGTACCAAGAATATGGCAAAACAGCAATCTACAAAATGAAAAAAAGTTCTTCACCAATGCTGAATCTGACAGAGGACTAATATCCTAAATATATAAAGAACTCAAGAATCCAATATACAAAAAGATCTCAAGAAGTTAGACTCCAGAGAATCAAATAACCCTATTAAAATGGGGTACAGAGCTAAACAAAGAATTCTCAACTGAGGAATATTGAAAGTCCATGAAGTACCTTCAGAAATTTTCAACATCCTTAGTCATCAGAAAAATGCAAATCAAAACAACCCTGAGATTCTACTTCACATCAGTCAGGATGGTTAAGATAGAAAACTCAGATGACAACCAATGCTGGCAAGGATGTGGAGAAAGAGGAACGCTCCCCATAGTTTGTGGGATGACGAGCTGTCACAACCACTCTGAAAATCAGTCTGGCTATTCCTCAGAAAATTGTACATAGTACTACCTGAGGACCCAGCTATACCATTCCTGGGCATATACCCAAAAGATGCTCCAACATATAACAAGGACACATGCTCCACTTTCTTCATAGAAGCCTTATTTATAATAGCTAGAAGCTAGAAAGAACCCACATGACCTTCAACAGAGGAATGGATACAGAAAATGTGGTACATTTACATAATGGTGCACTACACAGTTATTTAAAACAATGACTTCATGAAATTCTTAGGTAAATGGATGGAACTAGAAAATATCATCTTGAGTGAGGTAGCCCAGTCACAATAGAACACATGTGGTATGCACTCACTGGTAAGTCGAATTAGCCCAAAATCTCAGAATACCCAAGATATAATTTACAGACCACATGAAGCTCAAAAAGAATGACAAAAGTGTAGATACTTCAGTGCTTCTTAGCAGGGGGAACAAAATACTCAACAGAGGAAATAGACAAAATGTGGAGCAGAGGCTGAAGGAAAGGTCATCTCAAGACTGCCTCACTTGGGGATCAATACTACATGCAGTCACCAAACCCGGTCACTATTTCACTGCTGGGGCTGCTGATAGGTACATGCTGATATAGCTGTCTTCTGAGAGACTCTGCTGAGCCTGACAAATACAGAGGTGGATGCTCATAGCCAACCATTGGACTGAGAACAGGGTCCCCAGTGGAGGAGTTAGAGATAGGATTGAGGTAACTGAAGAGGTTTGCAAACCGTAGGAAGAACAACAATATCAACCAACCATATAACCCAGAGCCCCCAGGGACTAAACCAACAACCAAAGAGTACACATGCAGAGACCTATGGCTCCAGCAGCATATATGAGAGGATGGGCCTGGTTGGGCATCTATGGGAGGAGAGGCCCTGGTCCTGTTAAGGCTCAATACCCCAGTGAAGGGGAATGCCAGGGTAGGAAGACGGTAGGGAGTGGGTGGGTGCGTGGGGGAGCACTCTCATGGAGGCAGGGGTGGGCGGGACAGTATAGGGAATTTATGGAGGTGAAACCAGAAAAGGGATAACATTGGAAATGTAAACAATATCCAATAAAAAAGAAATTATACATCAATAAACCAAGTAACCCAGTTAAAAATGGAGTACAAAGCTAAATGAAATTCTCAACAGAGGAATCTCAAATAGCTGTGCAGCACTTAAAGTGTTCAACTTCCTTAGCCACTGGGGAAATGCAAATCTAGATGACCCTGAGATTCCATCTTAACACCTATCAGAATGACTAAGATCAAAACACAAGTGACAAAAAAACTGGCAAGGATGTGGAGCAAGGGGACCATTTTCCATAGCTGTTGAGAGTGAAAACTTGTATAAACACTTACACCAATATCCAGCTATATCACTCCTGGGCAGATACCCATCAGCATTATTAAACATATCCTGCCACAAAATTGTTCTATAAAATTATTTGGCAGTTACCTGATTTTTGACATATTCTTTTTATTTATTTATTTATTTTTTTTTTTTTAGGATTGCCCATGCACACGAATTGGTCAGATTAACATACTGAAAATGGTTTTTTTTTTTTTAATTTTTTTTTTTTATTTTTTTTTTTTTATTAACTTGAGTATTTCTTATATACATTTCGATTGTTATTCGCTTTCCCGGTTTCCGGGCAAACATCCCCCTCCCCCCTCCTCTCCCCTATGGGGGTTCCCCTCCCCATCCTCCCCCATTGCCGCCCTCTCCCCAACACTCTAGTTCACTGGGGGTTCAGACTTAGCAGGACCCAGGGCTTTCCCTTCCACTGGTGCTCTTACTAGGATATTCATTGCTACCTATGAGGTCAGAGTCCAGGGTCAGTCCATGTATAGTCTTTAGGTAGTGGCTTAGTCCTTGGAAGCTCTGGTTGCTTGGCATTGTTGTACATATGGGGTCTCGAGCCCCTTCAAGCTCTTCCAGTTATTTCTCTGATTCCTTCAACGGGGGTCCTATTCTCAGTTCAGTGGTTTGCTGCTGGCATTCGCCTCTGTATTTGCTGTATTCTGGCTGTGTCTCTCAGGAGCAATCTACATCCGGCTCCGGTCGGTCTGCACTTCTTTGCTTCATCCATCTTGTCTAATTGGATGGCTGTATATGCATGGGCCACATGTGGGGCAGGCTCTGAATGGGTGTTCCTTCAGTCTCTGTTTTATCTTTGCCTCTCTCTTCCCTGCCAAGGGTATTCTTGTTCCCCTTTTAAAGAAGGAGTGAAGCATTCACATTTTGATCATCTGTGTTGAGTTTCATTTGTTCTAGGCATCTAGGGTAATTCAAGCCATTTGGGCTAATAGCCACTTATCAATGAGTGCATACCATGTATGTCTTTCTGTGATTGGGTTAGCTCACCAGGATGATATTTTCCAGTTCCAACCATTTGCCTACGAATTTCATAAAGTCATTGTTTTTGATAGCTGAGTAATATTCCATTGAGTAGATGTACCACATTTTCTTTATCCATTCCTCTGTTGAAGGGTATCTGGGTTCTTTCCAGCTTCTGGCTATTATAAATAAGGCTGCGATGAACATAGTGGAGCACGTGTCTTTTTTATATGTTGGGGCATCTTTTGGGTATATGCCCAAGAGAGGTATAGCTGGATCCTCAGGCAGTTCAATGTCCAATTTACTGAGGAACCTCCAGACTGATTTCCGGAATGGTTGTACCAGTCTGCAACCCCACCAACAATGGAGGAGTGTTCCTCTTTCTCCACATCCTCTCCAGCATCTGCTGTCACCTGAGTTTTTGATCTTAGCCATTCTCACTGGTGTGAGGTGAAATCTTAGGGTTGTTTTGATTTGCATTTCCCTTATGACTAAAGATGTTGAACATTTCTTTAGGTGTTTCTCAGCCATTCGGCATTCCTCAGCTGTGAATTGTTTGTTTAGCTCTGAACCTCATTTTTTAATAGGGTTATTTGTCTCCCTGCGGTCTAACTTCTTGAGTTCTTTGTATATTTTGGATATAAGGCCTCTATCTGTTGTAGGGTTGGTAAAGATCTTTTCCCAATCTGTTGGTTGCCGTTTTGTCCTAACCACAGTGTCCTTTGCCTTACAGAAGCTTTGCAATTTTATGAGATCCCATTTGACGATTCTTGATCTTAGAGCATAAGCCATTGGTGTTTTGTTCAGGAAATTTTTTTCCAGTACCCATGTGTTCCAGATGCTTCCCTAGTTTTTCTTCTATTAGTTTGAGTGTGTCTGGTTTGATGTGGAGGTCCTTGATCCACTTGTACTTAAGCTTTGTGCAGGGTGATAAGCATGGATCGATCTGCATTCTTCTACATGTTGACCTCCAGTTGAACCAGCACCATTTGTTGAAAAAGCTATCTTTTTTCCATTGGATGGTTTTGGCTCCTTTGTCAAAAATCAAGTGACCATAAGTGTGTGGGTTCATTTCTGGGTCTTCAATTCTATTCCATTGGTCTATCTGTCTGTCTCTGTACCAATACCATGCAGTTTTTATCACTATTGCTCTGTAATACTGCTTAAGTTCAGGGATAGTGATTCCCCTGAAGTCCTTTTATTGTTGAGGATAGTTTTAGCTATCCTGGGTTTTTTGTTATTCAGATGAATTTGCAAATTGTTCTGTCTAACCTTTGAAGAATTGATTGGAATTTTGATGGGATTGCATTGAATCTGTAGATCGCTTTTGGTAAAATGGCTACATTTTTTACTATATTAATCTTGCCAATCCATGAGCATGGGAGATCTTTCCACCTTCTGAGGTCTTCTTCAATTTCTTTCTTCAGTGTCTTGAAGTTCTTATTGTACAAATCTTTTACTTGCTTGGTTAAAGTCACACCGAGATACTTTATATTATTTGAATCTAATATGAAGGGTGTCATTTCCCTAATTTCTTTCTTGGCTTGTTTCTCTTTTGTGTAGGGGAAGGCTACTGATTTATTTGAGTTAATTTTATACCCCGCCAATTTGCTGAAGTTGTTTATCAGCTTTAGTAGTTCTCTGGTGGAACTTTTAGGATCACTTAAATGTACTATCATAGCATCTGCAAATAGTGATATTTTGACTTCTTCTTTTCCGATCTCTATCCCCTTGACTTCCTTTTGTTGTCTGATTGCTCTGGCTAGAACTTCAAGAACTATATTGAATAAGTAGGGAGAGAGTGGGCAACCTTGTCTAGTCCCTGATTTTAGTGGGATTGCTTCAAGTTTCTCTCCATTGAGTTTAATGTTAGCAACTGGTTTGCTGTATATGGCTTTTACTATGTTTAGGTATGGGCCTTGAATTCCTATTCTTTCCAGGACTTTTATCATGAAGGGGTGTTGAATTTTGTCAAATGCTTTCTCAGCATCTAATGAAATGATCATGTGGTTTTGTTCTTTCAGTTTGTTTATATAATGGATCACGTTGATGGTTTTCCATATATTAAATCATCCCTGCATGCCTGGGATGAAGCCTACTTGATCATGGTGGATGATAGTTTTGATGTGCTCTTGGATTCGGTTTGCCAGAATTTTATTGAGTAATTTTGCATCGATATTCATAAGGGAAATTGGTCTGAAGTACTCTTTCTTTGTTGGGTCTTTGTGTGGTTTAGGTATAAGAGTAATTGTGGCTTCATAGAAGGAATTGTAGTGCTCCATCTGTTTCAATTTTGTGGAATAGTTTGGATAATATTGGTATGAAGTCTTCTATGAAGGTCTGATAGAATTCTGCACTAAACCCGTCTGGACGTGGGCTCTTTTTGGTTGGGAGACCTTTAATGACTGCTTTTATTTCCTTAGGAGTTATGGGGTTGTTTAACTGGTTTATCTGTTCCTGATTTAACTTCGGTACCTGGTATCTGTCTAGGAAATTGTCCATTTCCTGCAGATTTTCAAGTTTTTGTTGAATATAGGCTTTTATAGTAAGATCTGATGATTTTTTGAATTTCCTCTGAATCTGTAGTTATGTCTCCCTTTTCATTTCTGATTTTGTTAATTTGGACACACTCTCTGTGTCCTCTCTTTGAATCTGGCTAATGGTTTATCTATCTTGTTGATTTTCTCAAAGAACCAACTTTTGGTTCTGTTGATTCTTTCTATGGTTCTTTTTGTTTCTACTTGGTTGATTTCAGCTCTGAGTTTGATTATTTCCTGCCTTCTACTCCTCCTGGGTGTATTTGCTTCTTTTTGTTCTAGAGCTTTTAGGTGTGCTGTCAAGCTGGTGACATATGCTCTTTCCTGTTTCTTTCTGCAGACACTCAGCGCTATGAGTTTTCCTCTTAGCACAGCTTTCATTGTGTCCCATAAGTTTGGGTATGTTGTACCTTCATTTTCATTAAATTCTAAAAAGTCTTTAATTTCTTTCTTTCTTTCTTCCTTGACCAGGTTATCGTTGAGTAGAGCATTGTTCAACTTCCACGTATATGTGGGAGAATTGGGCTCCGATGATGCCATGTAGTCTTGGTTTCTGTTGCTTGGGTTCCTGCGCTTGCCTCTCGCCATCAGATTATCTCTAGTGTTACTTTGTTCTGCTATTTCTGACAGTGGTTAGACTGTCCTATAAGCCTGTGTGTCAGGAGTGCTGTAGACCTGTTTTCCTGTTTTCTTTCAGCCATTTATGGGGACAGAGTGTTCTGCTTTCGGGCGTGTAGTTTTTCCTATCTACAGGTCTTCAGCTGTTCCTGTGGGCCTGTGTCTTGAGTTCACCAGGCAGGTCACTTGCAGCAGAAAAGTTGGTCTTACCTGTGGTTCCGAGGCTCAAGTTTGCACGTGGGGTGTTGCTTATGAGCTCTCCGTGTCGGCAGCAACCATGAAGATCTGTGCTGCCCTTTCCGGGACCTTCCATGCACCAGGGTTCCAGATGGCGTTTGGTGTTTGCCTCTGGAGTCAGAGATGTGGGCCGAGTGTAGACTCTTCTGGTTTCCCAGGCGTGTCTGCCTCTCTGAAGGTTTAGCTCTCCCTCCCACGGGATTTGGGTGCAGAGAACTGTTTATCTGGTAGGTCCCTTCAGGTTCCGGTGGTGTCTCAGACGCAGCTGACCTCCTGCTCCTGGGCCCTCCTCTGCGGGAGCCTAGAGCACGAATATAGTTTCCTCTTGGGCCAGGGAGTGAGCAGGGGTGGGCAGTGTTGGTGATCTCTTCCGCTCTGCAGTGTGAGAGTGCCCACCTGTCCAGGCGGTGAGGTCTCTCTCCCACGGGGTTTGGGAGCAGAGAGCTGCTGCGGGCAGGGTTCTGCCGGTTTGAGACTCCCCCTAAATACCAGAATTGCCCGGTCCTTGAGGAATATTGCCTCAGTGTGTCTTGAGTTCACCAGGCAGGTCACTTGCAGCAGAAATGTTGGTCTTACCTGTGGTCCCAAGGCTCAAGTTTGCTCGTGGGGTGCTGCCTACGAGCACTCCGAGGCGGCAGTAACCAGGAAGCACCAGTATGGTTTTGAATGTGTAATTTCTCCTATTATCTAGCGCATTTGGCACATGTACACCAATTGTCAGACAGTTTATGGAACATTATATTGTCTAGCCATGGTGGCAGAAGTTCATCACTTGGAGTCTCCTAGAGGGAGCCAAGCCTAGTCTTTATTTGTGATGCTCCCAGATGGCTGCTCCAGCTAACTGCTATGCTTCTACCCCATATTAATGAACTTTTATCATACACACAAAACAATAGTCACGGATACATCCACCCTTAGACAAGACAGCTACCACTCATCTCCACTCTATCTATATTGCCTAGGGTCCAAGGCAGATTCATTGCTGTCACACAGTCACACAACCCTTCCAGAGACACAAGCAGCCCTGCAAGTAGCCTCAATCCCAGCCCCACCCTCTGTTATGTAGCATAGGTCTCATGTGAACCTAGTGACACAGGAATTATTCTTCCATTAGAAACATTCAGTCTATGGAGACTTCTTCTATTTGATGAGAGCAAAAATAATCAGAAATTGTCTGCTTCAGACTGCTCCAGAGTGGGCCTCATTACTAAAGACTCTTTGCCTGAAAGGAGGATCTTTCGTAGCATCACTTTCCCTGTGTATCTCTCTTCTTTATCCTGCTCACCCACAAAAGAAACAAATTCACACAACACTGAGAGAGAAAAGAATCAGTGGAACACTTACAATCTGAATAATAAAACCAGGCAACAGATTCTAGAAGAACCAATGGATCCAAATAGTCTTGTATTATAGCCAGGGAAATTAGCAGATGGATGCAGAAATCTGAAGAGTTAATAGCAGTGACCCACAAATATTCCAGTAGTCCATAAACCTAAGGAAAGAGGCGCTTTAACACTCTTTTAATCAAACAAGGAGACAAAGGAGTCAACCCTGAGCCCAATTAGGGGAAGGTATTTATAGGGAAAATTACATAGGCAGTTGGCAACAGTCACAGAAAGCAATTTCATTGGTTTGTAACTTGGGCTCAGTTCAACTATAGGCCACCCTGTTTTTGGGGCAAGCTGACCCTAATTCTCATTTTTCTCAGGACTGTTGAGTCAGGACTTATCGAGGCCAGATGGTTTGTGGAAGCTATGGCCAGGCTACATCCCCAAAACATGTTTTGTTATTCTTTGCTGTGAGGTGCCCTTGTCCTCACAGAGGGTCAGTAGGGGATAGTTTAAACTCTTTATTCTTTCACTAGCAGGAGTTGACACAGCTGTGTGTGTGAAGGCATTAACTACAGGGGAAGGTACATACAGGAGGACCTGACACCTAGCAAACCATGTGATTGTATGTCTTTGGATATAGAAGAGGGTGCCAGGTCTGCCACATGCACAAGCATGTGATGCTCTGGATGTAGTGGAAGAGAGAAATCGAGCCTGACACTTGGCTAGTCCAAATATGCAACACTGTCACAATGGTTTTCAGCCAGAGGGTATGTAGAAGGTTGTAACAGCTAGTTGTGTTCAGATAGAGTTATGAAGCATAAACTTGGATGTGTATGCTGGGCTTTTCATGTAAGAGAGAAGATCCTTAGCAGGAACTGAGAATAAAAATGTGTAAAGCACATTTTCTGTAAGGCAGAGGTTGCCTAGGTAGTCTTGTCCCCTAGCACTGTATTCGTGTGTCTGTGAGTGCACCTGCACATGTGAGTGAAACAAGGAAAGGAAGAGGGAGAGGGAGACAGAGAGGAAGAAGGAGAGAGAGAGAAGAGAGAAAAAAGGGAGACAGAGGGGAGAGAACATTTATTTATAGGTTTATACATAGGCTTTGGAAGTTTTGAAAGGAGAAATGACCACTAGCCCTGAGTTATGATTTGACTTGTTATTTGAGAGGGAGCCTAGCAGGAAGTGATACCTAGGCACATGTAAGAATTTCAGTTTAGATGAGGGGGTACATAGATTGATGTTCCACCTACAAGATTTGTTTGTGTGAGGCAAAAACATAAAGAACCTGAATTCTTGTATCCTTATAGTGCTCCTCTATCTTCTCTTCTCTTCTCTTCTCTTCTCTTTTCTTCTCTTCTCTTCTCTTCTCTTCTCTTCTCTTCTCTTCTCTTCTCTTCTCTTCTCTTTTCTCCTCTCTCTCTCTCTCTGTCTCTGTCTCTCTCTCTCTCTGTATGTGTGTGTGTGTGTGTGTGTGTGTGTGTGTGTGTGTGTGTCTTTGACTGTGGGGAATAGGTACCTACCAGGATCCTATACCCAGCAATATTTGTGGATCTTTGTCCCTGTAGGAATAGCCTAGTAAAACTGAAAATCAATTTAGGGCTTTGAGTAGAGTGGGGTTAGATACTTAGCAGGACCTGTTACCTAGTCCTGTATGAGTCTTTGGTTATAGGCGGGTATATCATCCTGAGCTGACATGTTGTAGTGTATCTACAGCTTTGGCTGTGAGGGAGGCTTATGACTGGATAACCTGACACCTATGCCTGTGCATTAGTCAGGGTTATCTAGAGTCACATAACTTAGGGAATGTTTCTATAAATTAAGGGGATTTATTGTAAGGACTTACAGTCTGCAGGCCATCTAACCCAACTATGGGCATCTGAGAATGGGAAGTCTAAGAATCCAGTAGTTGCTCAGTCCCACTAGGCTAATTTTCTCATCTGGTCTTCTGTGTATGCTGGAATCCTGACGTGGGTCCAAACAGATGCGCTGGCAAGGAACTGCAAGAGGCAAAGAGGAGCGAGTCTTCCTTCTTCAATGTCCTAATGTAGACCTACAGCAGGTGTCGTTCAGATTAAAGGTGTTCACCACCACACCTAGATCAGGAATTATCTTTTTCCCAGGCTGACCTTGAACCCAGAGATATGCTTGTCTCAGTCTCCTGGGATTAAAGACATGAATTACTTTGTCTCAACCTAACATTCTCACATCCACTAGGCCTCAAGATCTCCATGTCAAACTCTGGGTCAGAAACCTGTGTCTTCAAGATCTGGATCATAGATGTACCGTCTATTTCTGGATAGAAGTGTATTACAGATGTAGTCAAAGTGAGAATCAGGGACAAACATCACAGCATGTGTAGGTGGTGATGTTCCAATCAGGAGTGTGCAGTGTGTGCTTTTACCTAGCACTGTTTGCTGTACCCAGCAGGGTGTTAAGTGTATTGAACACATTCCATTATATGTGAAGCTACAGTGATGTAGAGGGGCATGTCCAGCAGGGCCTGCTTTCTAGCAATATTTGTGGATCTTTGTCTATGTAGGAATAGCCTAGACAAACTGAAAGTCAATTTAGGACTTTGAGGGGAGTTGGGTTAGATACCTAGCAGGACTGGCTTGCTGAGTAGTGCCTTGGTATTGTATATAGACAAGTATATCTCAGATCCCTCCTGTTGACACACAATATACACTACTGTGTATATTGGGGCCATAGGTGAGGAAATTCCCACTTGGTTTTACACTGAGCATTGTGTTGGAATCAAGGTGGCATACATCAGGATATGTGACTTAGTGTCTGTAGTATATCATGTGCTGGTCACATACAGCTGTGACAAACCTAGTATGGAATGTGGGTATTTTCAAGTACATATGAGCTTCTCAGTACCAGGCCCTGTTGGTCCATGTCCCATGGAAACACAGCTGTATCCACACAGGCTACAGTATCCTTACTGCTTCCTAAGCATTGATGCACTCCTGATATCAAGCTTCAAAGAATACTAAATGGATCCAGTCACACACATTCTCATTAACAGATGCCATCCATATATTGCAATCTACCTTAGCTTCACAGTCACTGGTGAGAAGGCACCATATTACACTCTGTAGTCCATCACCATACACACACACACTCAGGCACACACAAACACACACACACACAAAAACACACACACAGACACACACACACACACACACACACACACACACACACACACACACACACACACACACACACACACACACACACACACACACACACACACACACACAGACACACACACACACACACACACACACACACACAGACACACACAGACACAGACACACACAGACACACACACACACACACACACACACACAGACACTGGCTTGCTGAGTAGTGCCCTCATATCCTGTATAGACCAGTATATCTCAGATCCCTACTGTTGACACATAATATACACTACTGTGTTCATAAGACACTGCAGAACTTCTCCCTGATGCTCCTGAATTAAATCATCTCTGTATCAGGGGCTGCACCTACTACAGGCCTCTCTGGATAGCCCCAATACTGAGGTCAAACTCAATCATGCAGTACTACTCAGGGTCCCTAGAAACTCCGTCTCCTGCCACCATAGCCTGTAAGACACTGCTTGGTTTCAGGCCTAACTGGACCCTGCCTGAGCGCTTATGCATTTCTGTGTGTTGTGTATTCTGGACCTTGCAGTCTTGAGCCTTCTACTGTGAATGGCATCAGGTCCCACTCAGTTCCTCTTTCTGTACCTGTACTAGTGCCCCGTGCACTGACTATTTTCAGTCATGCTAACACCCCATGCCATTGTCCAGTGGCATACTCCTGTCTAGTGGTGTATATGGGCAGTTGAATTGTGGGATGATGGTAAGGATGACATCTGTCTACAAGGGAGGGCTTATTTTAGCCTCATGATGAAGCTGCCAGAAACATTCATTCACCTGCCTAATCCTGTGGCTATTCAGATAACAGCCTGTTCATTTTTGGTGGACGTCAGTACCCAATGAAGCAGGGATAATGTTTATTTTCCCCTTATGTGACCTACATGGGAAAGAACTCAGTGGATCTCTTCAGCAAATGCTGCCTTCAGGGACTGCTCTGGCCTGTATGCCTGTTTCTGTGCCACAAAGAGGATGTAAGAGGAAGGAATTAAGCAGTTTCCCAACATCTTGTCTGGATTATACACTGCATTTCATAAACCATCTTCTTTAACACTTTTCTAGATGAGTCAGAATGCATGGATGGTGAAAATGATCTTTGTCCAGAGAACTTGTTCAAGAGAACCTGCAGATTTGAGGAGAGAGAACATGGTCAGTGAGTTCTGGACTGTAGTGTACACACTAAGACTACAGGGCACTCAGTGTGTTTGTGGTCATCATATCTGAGTCAAATATCTGGTTGGGTTTCTATAGTGTAGCAGCCAATCATGCTCTGTCCAAAAGAGCAAGCTACGGAGCATCTCTGGGACTCAGTTTCCTTCTCTGGGAGATGAAGATCACTGGCCAATTTTAGAGTCATGTTTGGGCAGGTCTTGGTTGAAATAGTTGGTGTTGACTGTCCCTGTGTAGATGTCTCTCTCAGGCAGGCTGTGTGGGGAGGAAGGTGCTGAGTCTGTAAGCTTGGCCCTAAAGAGCTGACTTCTCTTTTCTCAGATAACAGGCAGCAACATGCTTCCTCCACTCTTCTAGTCTCTTGGGCATCAACTCTGCACTGGGAAATTCACATACTTAGAATCAATGCCACAAGGTGGAGCCAAACATTCACTTCTGCTGTCTCTCCTGAGATTCCTTGGTATGGTTACATTACTAAAGTCTCCTTTGCCCTGGCCCTGCATTGAGTAAAGTGCATCAGGATTGAAGACCACCTTAGTGGTCACTAACAAGCAGACCATCTATGGGCAAAGAAAAAAATGGCTAAATGCCTCTTAGCTAGCTTCTTCTGTTAGGTTATTTGTACCCTAATGGTCATAGCTCTGAAAGCCAATACAAATGCAGTAAACATCCAGTGGCAGAATGAATCTCGGGACATAGATGTGAGTGAAGACGTTTACACTCTTTCTTTCAAACTTTCTTCTTCAAGTGTTTTAGTATAGAGAATCACCCACACTAAGTTATCTCATGTTCCCTCAAAGCCATTCTTTGGTTCCCTGTCTCTATCTCACACTGTCTCCCTCTTTCTTTCTGTCACATATTTTGGGATTGAGGGAAGCCTGCCTGGCATCTTCATGGTTCCTAACAGGTAGGCAAGTGCCAAGTTTAGACAAGATTTCAAGAATGTATTTCTATTATCACTGTGTTATAGACTAGATAAACCCTAATCCTCCTCCAAAGTGAAGCAGGAAAAAAAATATTCATTTCCTTCATTGCTGGTGCTCCCTGTTAGGGAGAATATACAGTTCTGATAAAGTTCCCCACAGTGAGGCTCCTTAGCACACAGATAAACTGAGGCACCATGCAGTGGACTATGAATTCTGTGATGGGAGGAATACAGGGATAATGGGAGGCTGCAAACACAACAGCAGGGAGGGCACCTGGAAGAATGAGGGGATGAAGCTGTTCTGTCCTCATGTGGGAAATCTGATGAGAAAGACAGAGACATGAGTATTGCTGTGGTATTTCTCTACAGACTTGCTCACAGAGTTGGCACATTCATGGCCAGTTTGGACATGGTGTTGGCTCAAGGTGCCCACTGAAAACGATGCTATGAGAGGGTAGGTCTGGGCCGTGTTTCCTTGTGCACTTTGGTTTTCTAAGGACAAACCTTTGATAGATAGTTTATGTCTTCCTGTGTTGAATAGAGGCCTCTATGTTGGGTAGATCGGTAAATGTGCACAGTCTCTATGGATTTCCTGCAGTACTCTTCTGTATTCTCAATGTATAGCAGGCAACCCCATGTCTCACAATATATAGAGTTCATCCCTTCAAAAAGAATGACATGGGAAATGGACCATGCAAACAGTAGTTCTCCAGCCTCCTAATTCTGCAAAACTGAATGCAGTTGGTGCTTCCTCTGCAACCTCTGCTTCTCATCCTCTGATGTCCATCTTGTGCTCAACTATTTTGTTTTACAAACACATAAAAACTGTTGGGGAACTGGCATTTTGAAATCAGATGTCTTTATGTGTATAGCCAGCCATAAAAAACATTTAAATGTTTCTGTTTCAATGGAATAAGGCAACCTCAAAAGAAAAATTAATGAAAAAAATATGAAGGGGATACAGAAAAAAATCTCCACAAACCCAGCCTCAATTATGAAGTTTTTTTCAGAGTTACACATGGAGTTTTAATCTAAATTCTTATACATATAAATAGATTTGGAAAATTATGAACCCCCAAAAATTATGTATGTATGTATGTATGTATGTATGTATGTATGTATGTATGTATCTATCTATCTATCTATCTATCTATCTATCTATATGTATCTATGTATGTATCTATCTATCTATTTATCTATCTATCTATCTATGTATCTATCTATCATCTGCTTTCAGTCTGTCTATGTATCATCTGTCTATCATCTATCTATCGTCTGTCATTTGTCTGTCTATCTATCTATCTATCTATCTATCTATCTATCTATCTATCATCTATCTATACATCTATCATCTGTCTATCTATGTATATGTGTTTATTTTCTACCTGTCAATCTATCCTGCCTATCTATCTATCTATCTGTCTATCTATCTATCTATCTATCTATCTATCTATCTATCTATCATCTGTCTATCTATATATATATGTGTTTATTTTCTATCTGTCAATCTATCTGTCTGTCTATCTATCTATCTATCTATCTATCTATCTATCTATCTATCTATCTATCTATCTATCTATCTATCTATCTATCCTGTGTGCTTACGGGGTGGGTCTGGAGAGCATCGCTTGCCACAGAGTGTATATGGATGTAAGGACTTCTTTCTCCTCCCATGTGAGTTGTGGAGATTGAGTTTGGACTGTCAGGCTTGGCAACAAGCTACCACCCATCTCACTAGTTCTCTTTATGACATTTTAATAAAATGCTTTCACGAAGTCAATCTGTAAACGAGATGACGAAATGAAGATATTCTCTGAGCTGGAACTCCCACTGTAGATCAAGATTCATGGAATGGATGGCTGTGCAGAGGCAGAGTTCATGGCTTCATTTGTTTCTTCTGAAGTTTGTTTTTTTTCTCAAAGGATTGAGGGGCTTAAAAACACGTGCAGATATATTGAGAACATCAAAAAGTGTTTTAAAGAGGAAAATAGTAAGTAAATAAAAATTAGAAGCATACAGCCAGGCTCATAGGCAGAATTAAGTAGAGAGTTCTGGGTACTCATGCCTCTGCATCCATTTTCAAATTTCTCATTATGGAAAGGTAAGAGCTAGCTAGAGGGCAGAGACACTGACTTTCTTCTAGAGGTCCAGGGTTCAATGCCCAGCAAACATGGCAGCTCACAACTCTCTGTAACTCCAGACCCCTGGGACCTGATACCCTCTGTTGGCCTCCCTGGGCACCAGTAATGCATGTGATAGACAGACATGCAGGCAAAACACCGGTCCTTTAAAGACAAATCTAAAAAACACTTGACACTTTCCAGAAACAGATAAAGAGTAGGATGACTGTGCTATGTGTCACAAGCTTTCCCCAAAGACAAAAATGGCTTCTTTTCACTGATATAGAAGTTTATTGGTTAGAAACCTCAACATAAATGATAAAGCTGTAAGGACATGGAATAGGATGTGGGTCTCCCTGAGGTGTTCTATAACTTTTGGTGTTCGGACAGTTCAGCTGTCCCATCACAGACATTCCAGGGTGTGCTGCACAATGCTTTGGGTGGTGCAGAACTGAGATTCCAGCATCTCTTGTCTCCCCATTATCCAGTCAGGAGGAACATGTCTGTAGTTCAAAACTCAATCCAAGTGGTTTGACAAGCAGAGAAAGCACTGTGGACCCATGAAAGTCGGACTACTCAGGAAAGCCAGCAGCTGATCAGACTGTATCTGGGTTTTGAATCAGGAGAATGAGAGGCTCTCCTGTACCCTAGGTGACTGTGAGGTGAAGGCTGTGCCTTCAATAATATACGACAGGCACCAGTGGCCTCAGAGGACCATCGGACTTCATCTGTGGCCTCTTGACTCCAATCGAAAGAAGTCTGCCAATCAAACTGGCTAGCCAGTCTAGAGTGTCCTAGGTTGTCATGTTGAAGTTACATTACTTGGACTTGGACTGCAGCTGAGGCATCCAGTGACAGCAGGCAAGGCCTATGCCTTATTTCCCAGGATGTGCCCGCTAGGGCACACTGGCATCTCTCCACAGACATATTCTAAGTCAACTCCCACCTTCAAGTATCCACTCCCATGGGAACATAGAATACTATTGTGAAGTTGAAATTGGAGGTTGGTTTCCTGCCTGTTCATAGTCCACCCTGGATGGACTGGATGGAAACGCCTCCAGTTCAATTGCTGTCTGTGCCAAATGAAGAAAGCTCACAACTGGTAGAGTTTTACATTGGAAGATTAAAAGAATTCATGACGGCTGCTGTTCAGTATGAAGCCAGGCAGGGTAGTACAGAGGCCTGAGACATCTGTGTGTGAGTTTTAGAGCCTCCAATTCTACATAAAATTGCCAGGCTAGTAAGGGTTGTACTGTGAGGACTTTCCTCAACACCTAATCAATAAAAGTTCAGGACCAGAAATTTCCCTATTTTATTTACAGAATGCAACAGAACCCCATCCATTCGACAGCTCTAGCTTCCCTGATGTGCAACAGGCTGGCCCCAGCTGATACTCCAAAGGATAAAATTATCTCTCATCCACTAAGCAAGCAGTTTTCTTTTCTGTCCATATGGGACTCACCAGATAATCTGTATTCTAGAACATACTACCAGCCTGTCACATTGCCGGGAAGATTTGGCTAATGCTGTCAATATGCCTCAGTGTTTGATTACAAGACCAGGGACAGGTGGTCAGAATGACTTTAAAGAGGCAGATTCAATGTCTCAATACTTCTTTGTGTTAATTATGGTGGTAGACAGAAGGAGGGTTTGTCCAGTGGTGTCTGACTGCTGGCACTAGCTTGGCTGAATAGACTGGCTTCTGTCTTGGCAGGAACTCTGAAGTTATACTCTTCATGAAAAAGGTAGTTAAGTTTCTCTGAGTCTATCCCTAATATTTCCTCCATTGTGAGGTGGACACCTGTGAGCTCTGCTTGTCTAATGTGTATGAAGAGACTGGAATACAGGAGCAGTTAATGACTGTCTTTTCTAGCTCTATGAGGGAGAGACAAATGGAGGTAGACCGTGTGTGAGTTTGCTTCTTTTCTGGGCCATTCACCTGTGTCCCTTCTCCCTTGGCAGTGTGGTATATGCCTTTATCCCAGGACTCAGGATGGAGGAGGAATCTGTGGGAGTTCAGGATTAACTAGGAGGAGTGTCACTTCTGAGTCAGAAACTTTGGGCTCAGCTATGATACCATGTGGCCGCTGGCTGGGTCCCTTGGAGGACCAAGATAAACTCTCAGGCTCTCAGAGGGCCGTCTTGTGGGTATTGGTTGTGCAGATGGAGCTAAAAAGATAAGCCCAATGGAAGCTCATCATAAGAAGATGTTTACTTTGTCTCAAATGGGAAACTGTAAGTGGAGTAGGAAGCACAGGGTCTGGTCCAGGCCTTTTGGCAGGAAGCAGGTTCTCGCCATCTTAGTGCCAGGGGAGAAGCTAGCCTATCCAGGCCAAGCTTATCCCAGCAGTCAGTGACCTCTGGGCAAACCCTCCTTGTGTCTACCTCCTGAATGAACACAAAGATTAGATGGGCTTTTCCATACCTTTTTTGAGTCTCAGGACAGCTGCATACCTGAAGTTCCTGTTCCCTGTGTTGCCCAAAGGCCTTCTGCTCAATATAGGACTTGAATCAAACTTTATTTCTCTAGAATGCAGTACATTTTTCTTCACATAGATAGATCATCTCTTACACATCTTTCTGATTAATCTGTCCAGAAAGAGGCAAGAAGAGGTTAGACAAGAGGTTAGACATAGTGCAACATCACAATATTTTACCAAATTACAGAAGAGAAACACTGATTCCTTCTGTGTGTAGTTACACTGATATATTTTTTGAAGACACTGTGTTAGAATACCAAGTGTATCTTAGTTAGGGTTTTACTGCTGTGAACAGACACCATGAACAAGGCAAATCTTATAAAGGACAACATTTAATTGGGGCTGGCTTACAGGTTCAGAGGTTCAGTCTGTCATAATCAAGTCAGGAACATAGCAGTGTGTAGGCAGGCATGGTGCAGGAGGAGCTGCGAGTTCTACATCTTCATCTGGAGGCTGCTAGGCCTACGGTATTAAAGCAAAGGCTCAACGTGACACTTCTATTTCAAAAACACCATAGCTCTCAATAGTGCCACTCCCTGGGCCAAGCATATACCAATCACCACAAAAGGCTTTCCTGCTGGTGACTTGAAAATCCCAGGAAGCAGTGATCAAGGGGGAAATTTTACAACTGTAGTAGGTAAGGGGATTGAATGGGCCTTGTTTAGAATGTAGAGTCTTCCTGGAACAGGGAACATGTACACATTTTCAGATACATGATTAAATGCATGAGAATAACCATTGGAGGAGGATACACTATTAAACATGAAGAGTTTCAAGTCTTAGATGTGCCTTTTAGAGATAAAGGAGAGAAGGCTTGGGGAGAGAGAGACAGACTGGTTGACTGACTGTGAGGGTCATGGCAGCTAGAATAGAGCCTTACCCCAGCGGCTTAACATTGAGCAGGGGTCAGCCAAAATGATAGGGGAAAGGAAAAGGGCAGGGGGTGAGAGAAACAAACCAGTACAGTGTTCTGATCAAGGCTCAAAGTTTTAATATTCAACACAGTGTATATAAGGGGAACAACTACAAAACCCATCCCCAGAACAGCATAGCAACAGCACATCTGTCTATCCAACAGGTTTCCATATCTTTGCAGCCTGTGAATTCCAGCACATCAAAGCTTGCAGCTGCAGCCAAGGCAGGTGTTGCTGTTCTGTCTGATGAAACCTACAGCTCAAGGTCTGCTCCTCCTGCCTTTCTGGGTTCATGTTCAAGGTCTGCATAGCCTGTGCAGGTTGAGGAGGTCATACTGATTGAGGAGAGAAACAGACTTAAGATTTGCACTAGTGCTACATAGAAAAGACAGGGACATGTCAGAGGACGTCCGGGATTGGAAATGCCATGGAACCAACTGCACAGCTATACTGATCTGCATGGCATTGGCGGCTCCCATTATGGTGAATTATGTTTCCTGATGATCTGAGGCTAAACAAACCCTTCCTCCTATAAGTAGATCCTTGTCTGCATTTGATCACAATCACAAGGAAACAGCATTACAGAAGTTGGGGTCAAGAATGTGAGAGGAAATACATTTAAAAAAACCATCAGATCTCTGATTGGCCTATTGCATGTGACATCATAATGAGACTGCTAGAATGTTAGATACCAGCCAATAGCAAGGTTCTCTTTAAGGCTGGGTTCTGTCCTTGTGCTTCAGAGAGGCAGTTGGTTTGTGAGAGAGCAGTTGGACTCAGTCGCTTCTCACAGATTTGGCCTTTTCCTCAACTTGTTGGATCTGAACATAGTGAGTTTGTTTCCTAGGTTTTCAGTTTGGGCTTTGGCATTTGGCGTTCATTTACTTTTTATTTATTTACATTCTTGGTTTGGGTTTTAAGGATACTTTTATGTTCTTTTTCTTCATTTCAACTGCTATTCCTTTTATCAAGTTCATTTACTTGTCCTGTTTGCCTTTGTTTCTGTCTACTTTATACCTTTGGTGGTCTGTATTAACTGTACACAATGAGGAAATCATCATGACTTCACATATCTTGCCTGTCCTACCTTTGGATTCTATTTATTGGCTTTACTTCATTTCCCTTCCATTGGATGTTACTAGTACTTCCCATAGCTCAAGGGTGCAATCCCCCTGCCTACTCATGGCCTGTAGGAAACAATATGAGACACTTGTTTTTGTGGGATCGGCGTGTTTGAAGTCACACTTCTCTAGTTCCACTTGTTTTCCTGAAACAGTTCCCTGACAAAGGTATTTCATCTCATATGTTGCCTGATGATGAAAAGAGTTGGAAAGTGTGCCTTCCCTCAGGTTCACAGACTACTGAACTTCTTGCCAATCATTACTGTTAGTTGTTGAGCCTGCAGGAGTTGTCTCACAGTTTGTTGGTTTTGCTCTTGGGGTTTGTGTTTGGTCTTTCATAGTTATATTCATGTAAACGTAAGTTTATATTCACATTTATATTTTTACTTTTTTTGATTCTTCTCTCATTCCAAACCTCCTAACAGCATCCTCACCTCACTCACTCCTCCCAGGTTTCCCCTTGCCTCCTCTGTCTCCCAAAGTTCCCACAGGCCCCCTGCCCCCATTTCCTTCAGAGAGGAGGAGACCTCCGGTGGACAGTGACGGAACATGGCAGAACTAGATGTAACAAGCCTTTATTAATAGTGTTGGATTTTCTTCTGGGGTTAACTTACCTATGGTATCTGTTTCTTCATTAATTATGACCTAATTTTCATTTTGAATACCAAGTTTGTAATTTCCTTTCCTTACCTTTTCCTTGTATAAAACATATATTTTTTTTATTTTCAACTTATTCAGTCTTTTACCTCCTGCTCACTGTGTCCCCTCCTGATCACTTCCTTATTTTCCTCCAAAAATCCTGCTCACTGTCCCCTCCTGATCCTTCCTCCCATCCTCTCCCCTTCCCTTTCAGTGGGTGGGCCCCAGGGTATCCACCCACCCTGGCACATCAAGTCTCTGCCGGCTTAGATGTATCCTTTCCCACGGACACAGACAAAGCACCCCAGGCTAGAAGAACATTTTTCACGTACAGGCAATAGCTTTTGGGATGGCCCCCACTCCAGTTTTTCATGACCCACATGAAGATCAAGCTACACATCTGCTCCATATGTGGAGGCGAGGCCTAGGTTCAACTGTGTGTGTTCTTTGGTTGGTGGTTCAGACTTTGAGAACCCCAAGGGTCCAGGTTATTTTATTCTGTTGGTATTCCTGTAGGGTTCCTATTCTCTCTGGGTCCCCACAATCCTTCCCCCATTATTCCACAGGAGTCCCCAATCTTCATCCACTGTTTTGCTGCAGGTGTTTCCATCTGTCTGAGTCAGTTGCTTGGTGGAGTCTCTCAGAGGAAACTGTGTTAGACTCCTGTCTGCAAGCATATTCATCCTCAATATGTATGGTGCACAGGATATATATTAGTTTGTGACATATATGTTATATGTTATACAATATGATATTTATGGTAATTGCTTATATTATATATCAAAGTAGTTTGTTATTTGAAACTATAAATATACTATTTTATGACTACAAATTATTGTGGTATCTTACAGGCTGAAATTGTAATATCATAATATATATCATAATTATAAAACAAGTATAATACACTACACTAAATTTATATTGCACTTAAATGTATTATAAATATATTATAAATAAGAGACACCCAGAATACAGCAAACACATAGGCGAATGCTAGCAGCAATCCACTGAGCTGAGAATGGGACCCCCGTTGAAGGAATCAGAGAAAGTACCGGCTCGAGACCCCATATGAACCACAATGCCAACCAACCAGAGCTTCCAGGGACTAAGCCACTACCCAAAGACTATACATGGACTGACCCTGGTTTCCAACCTCATAGGTAGCAATGAATAGCCTAGTACGAGCACCAGTGGAGGGGGAAGCCCTTGGTCCTACCAAGACTGAACCCCCAGTGAATGTGATTGTTGGGGGGAGGGTGGTAATGGGGGGAGGATGAGGAGGGGAAACCAATGTAGAAGGGGAGAGGGATGTTGGCCCGGAAAACGGAAAGGGGAATAACAATCAAAATGTAAATAAGAAATATTCAAGTTAATAAAGATAAAAAAATAAATAAGCCATTATATTTTATTTTTTACATACCAATATCAGCCTACCTCACGTCCCAATACCCCCTCATATATCTTCTCCCAATCCTTCTCCAGTTGTTGGGAACACCCATGAAGACCAAGCTGTACTTATGCTATATATGTGCACAGGGAGTGGGGGGCACCTAGGTCTAGCCCATGATCTCTCTTTGATTGGTGGTTCAGTCTCTGGGAACCCCAAGGCTTGTGTAGAGTGGACCTTGATCATTATCTCCTGAACATCACATTCTGTCCACCATGTGTTTGTACTCAGGCTTCTCCTTTCTCCTGAAGCACAAGAGACAAAAATGTAGCCCATTTCTGCTTGTGGAACTGCTTTCTTTCAAGTAAAAATTTGTCTATGTGCAGCGACTTTCCTCGTCCCTCAACAGTTCATAGTCACAGTGCTTACTACATGTACTCTTCCCCAGTCACTCCTTACAGGCTCTGCTGTTGTTCAATTTATTTCTGATACAAATTGTCCTACTGCTCCTCAATGAGGCCATTTTATTGTGAATGAAGGGCTCTGTAGTCTGTTGTTGAAATGGATGTGAAATACCGAGGGCTCTCATTTACAATTTTCATGTTTATGTTCACCAAGGAAGGGAGCAAGCTTATGCTTTCTTTTTCCATCGTGATTATTTGGTTGTAGAAAGAGGGCAATACTAAGAGAGATGAGTTTGCATGTAGTCCTTTGCTTTCTCTTTCATGACATAATTTCTGTAAGTCTGGTATATATTTTTCTCCAATGTTTTTTACACATTTGGGGAATCCACGAGGCAGACCTCAGATTGTTGGGAGTACTGCTTTACTTTTTTTTTTTTTTTTTTTTTTTTTTTGAGTTTATTTTATTTTATTTCTTTTTTCATCTAAAACATGAGTTTATTACTTTGGGTAAACACAGGCAATACGTAAAAGTTAAGAAGTAATAATTTTTTAGATTTATTTTTGTCTTTTTTATTAGATATATTGCTATATTTATATTTCAAATGTTATTCCCATTCCTGTTTTCCTGCCCATAACCTCCCATGCCCTCCCAATCCCCCATATAGGTGTTGTCCCACATCCACCCCCTCTTATCCCATCATCCCCAAATTCCCCTGCACTGGGGTTCCAACCTTGGCGGGACCAACGTTTCTCCTTCCACCAGTGCACCAACAAGTCTATTCTCTGCTATTTATGCATTTGGAGCCCTGGATCAGTCCATATATAGTCTTTTGGTAGTGGTTTAGTCCCTTGAAGCTCTGGTTTGTTGGCATTGTTATTCTAATGAGGTTGCAAGCTCCTTCAACTCTTTCTTTCACTTTTTCTCAACTCTTTCACTCCTTACTCTAATTCTCCCCAAGGGGGTCCTGTTCTCAGTTCAGTGGTTTGTTGCTAGCATTGACTTCTGTATCGGACATGCTCTGACTGTGTCTCTCTGGAAAGATCTATATCTGGTCCCTTTCCACACGCATTTTTTTAGCTTCATCAATCTTATCTAGTTTTGGTGGCTGTATATACATGGACCACATCTGGGGGAAGCCTCTGAACAGCCATTCCTTCAATCGCTGCTCTAAATTTGCCTCCATATCCCCTCCTATGAATATTTTTCCCCCTTTAAGAAGGAGTGGGAGCATCCGCATTTTGGTCATCCTTCTTTTTGAGCTTCCTGTGGCCTGTGGATTGCATCTTGGGTAATTCGAGCTTTTTGGCTAATATCCACTTATCAATGGATGCACACCATGTATATTTTTCTGTGACTGGGTTACCTCACTCAGGATATTTTCTAGTTCATTCCATTTGCCTATGAATTTCATGAAGTCATTGTTTTTGATAGCTGAGTAGTACTCTGTTATGTAGATGTATCACATATTTTGAATCCATTGCTCTGCTGAAGGGCATCTGGGTTCTTTCCAGCTTTTGGCTAGTATAAATAAGGCTGCTATGAACATAGTGGAGCATGTGTCTTTGTTGTATGTTGGAGCATCATTTGAGTATATGCCAAGGAGTGGTTTAGTTGGGTCCTCAGGTAGTGCAATGTCCAATTTTCTTAGGAACCTCCAGATTGATTTCCCGAGTAGTTGTACCAGTCTGCAATCCCACCAACAATGGAGGAGTGTTCCTCTTTCTCCACATCCTCACCAGCATCTGGTTTCACCTAAATTTTTGATCTTAGGCATTCTGACTGCTGTGAGGTGGAATTTCAGGGTTGTGTTTATTTGCATTTCCCTGATGACTAAGGATGTTGAACATTTCTTTAGGTGCTTCTCGGCCATTCAATATTCCTCAACTGAGAATGCTTTGTTTAGCTCTGTACCCCATTTTTTAATAAGGTCATTTGGCTCTCTGGACCCTAACTTCTTGAATTCTTTGAATATTTGGCAGCCACAATTTTTGCTACCCAATACTCGTTGCTTATGATTCTTGTGTTTATGTGTTTTACTTCATCTTATTTCAAAATTCACACACATCTAAAAATCCCCTTTTGTATATTCTTATTTCTGGAAGCATAAAACTTGAAATGTCCCTGAAAGATCATGTGGATTGTAGTCATAGTAGAGTATTTGTAGAACATCATGTCAGCCGTATTGAACTCTAGTTTGAAGACGAGAGTCTGGTCTCAAAATGGAGAGGCACTATCCAAAGGAACCAGAGCAGCAAAGCAAGCTGTTTATTGGTGGTCTGAGCTTTGGACTGACAGATGATAGCTTAAGAGAACGTTTTGAGAAATGGAGCACAATTACACACTGTGTGGTAAGGAGAGATGCTCAAACAACCTTCCAGTGGTTTTGCTTTTGTGTTAAAGAAGTGTATACCACAATGTGTGCTCAGCCCCACAAGGTTGCTGGGTGTGTTGTGGAACCAAAGAGAGATATTCTAAAGAGGATTCTGCAAAGTCTGGTGCTCATTTAATGAAGAAAATTTTTGTTGGTGTTATTAAAGAGTAAACAGAAGAATATAATCAGACAGACTACTTTGAACAGTATGGCATTATTGAAACCATAGAAGTTATGGAAGCAGGCAGAGTGGGAGGAAGAGAGGATTTGCTTTTATAACTTTTGATGGTCATGACACAGTTGACACAATTTTTGTTCAGAAAAACTACAATATCAATGGGCATAAGTTTGAACTGAAAGGCCCTTTGTAAAGAAGAGATGCAGTCTGCTGGATCACAGAGAGGTCATGGAGGTGGATCTGTCTACTTGATGGGTCGTGGAGGAAACGGTGGTGGACGATGAGGCTATGGTGATGGATGTGGTGGCATCAGAGATAGTCATGGTGGCGGTGGTGGTGGATACAATGGATTTGGAGGTGATGGTGACAGCTATGGTGGCAGTCCTGGTTACAATAGTAGAGGAGGTTATGGAAACCAAGGTGGTGGATATGGTGATGGTGGAGGAGGACATGATGGTTACAATGAAGAAGGAAATTTTCCTTGAGGTAGCTATGGTGGTGGTGGTAAGTTTAATGACTTTGGAAATTATAGTGGGCAGCAACCATCAAATTATGGACCCATGAAGGTGGGGCAGTTTTGCTGGAAGAAGTTTAGACAGTCCCTATGGTGGTGGCTACGACTTTGGAGGTGAAGTGGTGGATATGGCAGCAGAAGGTTTTAAAATAAAACAAAAATGGCAACTTTCTACTACAGTTCTTAGTAGGAGAGAGAATGAGAAGTTGTCAGGAAAGCTGTAGGCTCCTTTGAGACACTTGTTCTGAATGCAGTGGAGGAACTGTAAAAATCTGCCAGAGAAGGAGGACGATCTATAGTCAGAGAAGTCATTGCAGCTTAAACAGGAAGCCCCTCTTTGTTCAGGACTGTCACAGCCACAGTTTGCAAAATAGTGCAGCCACCGATTAAGGCAAGAATGTCAATTGGATGTATATTTCTGAGGTCTTTCATTTGTTGTAGCTTTTTCTTTTTCTTTTTATTACATCAGGTATATTGCCCTGTAAATTTTCATATTGGTACAAGGAATAAAAATTGAGTAATTTTTAAATTAAAAAAAATCATCTCATTGTTTTCTGTTTATAATCTGTAGAAGTCTCACTTGATAACTCAGGTTAACTGTTTGCATGGTTGTCTTGAAAATAGCCAGCTCATTACTGATGTGATGTCAGTATTTCGCTTTGCATGCCCAGTTCACTGGAACCATTTCTGCTGTTTACCAGGACTCCTGCTCTACCAGTTTTCGGTTGGGATCTTCTGGGATTTATATGTCCTTGAGGTGCATCATTGGGTGGTTTGGGATATCTTAGGGTTCATGACAGAGAATTCTTAGTTGTAAACCTTCATTCCAAACTTGCATTCATTTTTATTTCTAGCCTTGTATGTTCCTGGTTTAACACATGCGATTAGGTGGTTGACCTTGAAGCAAGCATCATGGCCGGCCACACAGAAGTGAACATCCTTGAAAAAGATTTCCAGATCTTGCTATCTCTGGGTTCTGGCTCATATGGAGAGGTGAAACTTGCCTGTCACCTTCCCACAGGCACAAGGGTGGCTGTCAAGGTCCTTGATAAAAACATCAACAGTGTGGCTGACATCACTTTGGAGGTGGAACTCCTTCAATCTTTAGAACACAGAAACATTGTTCGATTTTTTCACATGATCGACACACTGACAGCAAGTTACATTATCATGGAATATGTGGCAGGAGAGGACCTTGAGAGCTGCCTCAGATCACTGGGCTGTATGAAAGAGGAGGAGGCCAGACCTATTTTCCAGCAGGTCGTGTCAGCGGTTCACTTCCTCCACCAAAGACGCATTGCACACCGCGATATTAAATTAGAGAACATTCTGGTCGATGCGGCAGGCAATGCAAAGCTTTGTGATTTTGGTATGGCAATTAAAATCACAGAAGGGCAGATGTTGGAGGAGATCTGTGGCTCCTTGCTCTATTGGGCCCCAGAGATCTTGGCAAGGAAACCCTATGATGGGCTGGCAGGTGACATGTGGAGCTTGGGCATCGTCCTCTATGTTCTGGTCACGGGGCACTTTCCATATCTAGAAGCTACCACTGAGGATATGCACAGGCTCATCACTACTACGATGTGTCCCATTCCTTACCACTTGTCAAAACCGTGTCACATCATAATTGCACGTTTACTCATGGTCCCCACCTGGTACAGGATGACAATATATCAGCTGGTGGAACGACCGTGGCTGGGCCCCATTCAAGAACATAGGCTGCTTGCCACAGAAGGAATACTTCCCAGGATCGTGAACACAATGTGCACCATTGGTTATACCTGTGAAGAGATTGTGTCATCCCTAACACACAGGCAAGTCAAAGGTGAAGTAATGGCAACCTTTAATATTTTAAAACACCAGCTGAACTGTGGGGACAGCCATCAAGAAGTGGAGAAGCCCTGGGCAAACAGCAGCCCTGCAGGTGCTCTTAGCCTACTTCCAGCTTTGAAGAGGAGGGCGAGTGAACCTGTTCCTTCAACCCGTATAGAAGCTGGCAAGAGTCACTTTCAGGAGGATGGTGTGGAAGAAAGAGGCGAGAGTTGCAGAATGTACCCCATGTTCACCAAATACTCCTCCGTGGACCTAATGCCCTGTTCAGATGACCCAGTGCCAGAAGGATATTCTCTGACAGTTAACATCACTAATACTGCTACAGAGGACATTGCAGTCAACAGAAATTCTATGGACAGCCTACGTGGCGAACACTTCTCTCCATTATCAGCCCAGGATGGAACATCCACAGGGTTTGTGAACATGGGCTTTTTTGAAGAAGAACCATCCCCAGAGCTCGACATTTCCAGGGACCAGCCCCAAGTTGGACCCATAGCTTCTGCTTCTAGGCCACTTCGGGGCTGGAAGCTGATGAAGAAGCGAATTTTCCGTTTCCTGGAAGCATGCTGCTGCTGCTGCTGTCTGCCCTCCCCGTGGTGAGCCTGAATCCCTGTGTTAGGTGCAACAAAGAAAAGATGGGATAGTGAAGTCCCTTAGAAAACACAGCTGGACTGGCTACCCAGATTCACAATTCCTGTGCGGTTAGGATATGCTATTTAATATCCTCTGCAAATGATAAGATGGACCCTCTAATACGGCAAGAATATAAGATGTCTAGCACATTAAACGGCCCAATTCCACAGCTTTACCCTCATTTAAATGTCTAGAGGGTTGGGTCACAAGCAGATAGCATAGCATGGGGCACATTGGGTTGAAAGAGATAGAGGACAGTTTAGCTAAAGGGGAGAAATTTTATAGAGGATGGAGGAAGGGGAGAGCTATGGCAGATCAGGTGAGTTCAGTGCTGAATAAGTCCTGCCTCTGTCACGGTCAGTAATAGATGCACTTTCATATTTCTTTTTGCTTTCAAGTGGGGAAACTGAAATGAATCAATAGAATTCCGGCCCTATTGAGGAGTGATGCCACAGCAGAAAGCCAGGACAGAACCCCAGGCTGCTGTGTTCCTCCAATCCAGGGCTACACGCTTCTGTGTCCCTCTCCAGCTCTTGGGTCTGAGCTTTCAGTGTGCAGCTCCTTCAGTTTCCTCCAGCCCCAGCACTGCTTCGTGGACAGAAAGGTGCACATAAGGAACAGTTAGCGGGGGAGGCTCTACCTCCCCAGCTCTGGACGTGCTATAGGACCAGTGCCTACAGCATCTAAAACAGAGGCCTCTACAGGCAGGAATGACCTGTCTCATGACAAGGCCTCTGTCATGGACATTGAAGACAGGACTTACTCAGTCCTGAGGAGGATGAGTGTCATCATCTTGGTGACTTTATCCCCTCCATCTTATTTTGTGACTGTCCTTTGGAAAGGACTGCAAGAAACATGTAAGTCCCCTGGAAGGAGGAAAACAGGTGAAAGGAGGTAAGTGGAACAATTGGCAAATGGGACGGAATGGGAAACAGAAATGAGAGGGTGTAGTATGAGGAATAGATCTGTCCTTAGGAACTTCCTGTCCAAAAAGTGCCATGAAAGAGATGCTTGCTTTGGACTAGGCAGGAGCTTGGGGCAATCAAGAGTAGGAATACAGTTCCTGAGAAGTACAGCATGGTAACTAGATCAGCCTGGCCAATGATGAGGAGAAGAGGCCCTGCTTGGATGGCTCCTTGCATGAGTCAAGGCACACAAGTAGGATGCTGCCTTGAAGCATCATCCTGTTCTATGCCGCTGAGCTGTCAAGTGGCAGGAAAAAGGTACAGCCCTGTAAGTCAGTTGGTTCCTATCCTACTCAGGACTCCGGAAGTCCTGTCTTCAATGTCAATAACAGAGGCCCTTCAGGATTCTTTCTGTTTCTTTTGAGGGGAAAGTGAAATGGCATAGTTGAGCTATGCCTTTGGTGTTGTATGTGGAACAAGAGGGATGCAAGTCAGATATTCGAGGTGCTGTGTAAAAATATACCAAGGCTACAGGTCACAGCATCCATCCTCCAACTATACAGTTTCAGCTACGATGTTTAGATCCCTTCACCTCACTGGAGCGCCTGCCCTGCTTGCTAGATTTCCCTAAGTAGTCACATGCAGCTGTGACCTGATAAACGTCTACGTCCCTAGTTTTGTCATGTTTGTGGAAAAAGGCTTTGAGAGCATCTAGAACAGTGGCCTCTGAAAACAGAGCAGACATCCATGTAGTTCTCAGGCTCCACTCCACTCTATTCACTTCATCATACCCAAGCTCCCTTCTGAAGGTTCTGTGGAAGAAGGGCATTAACCCTGAATGAACTGTTGGAGCTGCGGATACACAAAGGGAGATAAGAGGGAGGAATAGGGAAAAGAAGAAATGAGTGGACCTGTAGAGGGACAAAGCAAGAGTGTGCTGGGATACTTCCTGTCAGTGATGAAGCAGAAATGGAGGAATGTGTGGTCTCGGGCAGGAGTTTTGAAGAAGAAAGCCTAGGAACAATTGTCCACTGCAGACAGTGTGAGTTGTGAGGACACTGCAAACCCTGTGAAGTGGTCCTGTTCTGATGGTTACAGACATGTGTCAAGGTAGAGAAGTAGGAGTTTGCCCCAGTAAATACCCTCCTGTTTGGGGCGATTGATGGAGGGTGTGGTATTGGGGAGTCTCCTCCTCTTGTCTTATGCAGACTACATCTCATCTGGTACCTGTGTCTTTTTCTTCACAGCCTCTTTCATCCAGACCTTCCACGTTGCCTCCCATGTCATGTTCGAAGAATCTTTTATCATTCTCCCGTCTCATGGATTGATTCATAACTATCATTTGAGCTGACCTTTAACATTGTTTTTGCTCAACAGTTTCACGTTAAGTAGGTATTACCGAGCCTGAAGCCAGATATTGCCTCTAAGAGGCCAGCAGCCATGGTACTACATTGTATCTACTGCCAATCAAGAATTCAGGCTTAGAAAAAAACAGTGGTTATCATGGAATTCTAGATGTCAGCCCCTGGTGGAGTATGGAGTATGGAGTGAATGTTTCTGTGAGGTGTTTTTCAGGACACATTTCAGGTAAGGAGAAACTCTCAGGGTTGACATGGCAACCGAACTTCACAGACAATCCAGAGGCCTAAGTTGAGTGAATCATGCACCTGAAAGTAAGATGGAGTACAGTAAGTATCTGTGTGCTGTAGCACATGAGTGTCCGAAGCCTGGTCTTCATATAGTGAAGAAAGGAACACATAAGGTGGTTTATGCCAGCATTGCCTTCTCCTAGGGAAATTGTTGACTGTTTACTGACAACCAATGGGAACATGAGGGACGACAGAGCTGTGGTAAGGCAGGAACTGCCTGCTCCTTTATACTTGGCATCCAGCTTCCATTCTGCCCACCTGTCCCTGGGCACATTGACAGCATTGGTCAAATCTTCTTCCCAACAGGATGATGGGAAGTTTGGCTGTCAATACTTTCTAGAATCTGTATCATCTGGTGAGTCCTGTGTCAACAGAACAGAAAGCTGAGTTCATAGTGGTTGAGAGTAATTTTGACTTTCATGGCATCAACCAGGGTCAGCTTGTGTTTCTATTACACATCAGGGAATCTAGAGCTGTTGAGTGGATGGACTTCTTTTTAATTCTTTAAAGGAGACAGTGAAATTTCTTGTCCTAATATTTAGTTTTTATTTTTTGAGACAAGAACTTACTACTTAGCATTTTTTTGTTCTGTAAATCATAATGTAGAATTGGTGGCTCTAAAACTCAGCGGGATCTTCCATGGCACTGCATCTTGTATGCTAGGATTGTACATGGGTACAGCAGCAATAATAAATTCTTGTAATCTTTCCATGTAGAACCGTTCCAGTCCTGAGCTTTCATCATTTGTGCATGGCCAGGAATTTAGCTGGAGGCACTGACATCCAGGGTCGACTAGAAACAGTGAGCAAACCACCCTAAAATGTAACCTTCAGAGCAGAAGTCTATGTTCCCATGGGAGTGGACCCCTGCTGGTGGGACTTCATTCTAGAATACTTCTGTGGAGAGAAGCCAGTGGGATAGGGGTTGTGTGTCATGCTTGACACCATTTGGATATAGGCCTCAGAGCTTGACTCTCTAACCTTGCCTGCATTCACAGGATCCCTTAGCTGCATTCTGGGCATAAGTTACATGACCTCAACGTGACAACTCAGGATACTGTAGACTGCCTAGCCAGTCTTGTCGACAGAATTCTTTCCATCTCAGCCAAGTGGTCACAGATGAAGACACAAGGTGGGTTTCTGAGATAACTGGTACCTGTCATTTATTATTGAAAGCACAGCTTTCACTTCATGGTCATCTATGGTAGAGGAAAGCCTCTTGTTCTCCTGATTCAACACCAAGATACAGTCTGATCAGTTGCTGACTTTTATGACTAGTTTGGATTTCATGGGTCCCACAGTGCTGTCAAACTACTTTGGATTGAGTTTTAAACCACTGAAACTTGTTCATCCTGCAGGCTAATGTGGAGACCGGGATGTAAGAATCTGAGTTCTGCACCACCCAAAGCACTGTACACCACCTACTGGAACATCTGTGATGGGACATGTGAACTCTCCACATAGAAATTGTCAAATATTTTAAGGAGAGCCCCGTCCTATTCCATGTCTGTGGAGCTTTGTCATTTATGTTCAGGTTCCTCACCACCAAACTTCTATTGAGTGAAAACAAGCCATTTCTGTCCTTGGGGAAAGCTTGTGAAACACAGGACAGTCATCCTGATCTTTATCTGTCTCTAAAAATGTCAAAATTTCATAATTGAGGCTGGTTATGTGGAGTTTTTTTCCTATATCA